>NC_056731.1:410560129-410860129 GCF_019279795.1 Protopterus annectens | reverse complement strand
ATTTAGTGAGGTGCAAAACATCATAACTGAAACATCTGAAGTACAAAACACCTGTAGGTTAAGACATGTCAAGCAAAGCTACATGAAAAACATTTTTTACTTGTTATTGACCTGGTTAGTCCAACTAGGCCAGTGTCCTCCTTTCACGGAAGACCTGAAGTGATACTCCTACTGAGAAGGAGAAATTTGGTCAGTGCACTTTTCCTACACTTTTTTCAATAAGTGCCATGGGATTTTTTGCATCCATGTGTACTACGATCATCTCAGGCAAATAAGATCTCAGGCTGCATTCTTGCTGGGTTGGGGGTGCTCAACCTTACAAGGCACAAGGGACAGGGCAGGACAGGTTTTAGTCCTTATGGGGGACATAAACTTGGCAGTGCACATGGAACACAGTCAGGCTCAGTCACTGTCCTGCTAAGTAGGGTTTGCAAAAATGTACAATATATATGCAGACTGAATGACATATTATGTGGGGGGGGGGTATGAGGCCACTAGTACACTGGGCACAGACTGTGGTTTCAGCACATGTTCAACAGATAGCAAGAGTAGGTAACATCCCCACTGTTACCACACTATAGCATAGTGTGTCACAGGGCTATTGCCACAGAAAGGGGGCAGGGACAGTACTGAGATAATGCTCTACTGGCATGAACAGTCACACAAACATACACTGAGACACATGGCTAACCCACAGGTATACTCATCTTCTCATGAAGCCAAAGGAATGTCAACGGATGAAAAAATCACCACACAGGATATGTGATGTTACTACAAGCCCAAAAGCAGAGAAGACCTTCTGTAACCACCTGTGGTTGGGACTGGTTCAGGGCATCAATTCTGTGGGCAGCCATAGTAGCACAACAGCACAGATACATTGCAGGATCAATAATATACTACTACATGCTATGACCAAGGCACAGAAAATTCCCAGAAACAAGTTGACCACTGAGGATGGGTCACTAAGACAGATGTATCTCATGGACATGGAATAACTCCTGTATCCAACATCGGGAAGATGACACAAAACTCCTAACTCTTGGTGGCTTGGCTGTGGCAGCTGAGCTGGACATGAGTGCCAAATATGTATAGAGGATGCACCATATTTGTAACGGCATGTGTTATTACTGCAGGAGACTGACTTGTAACTGTGAATGGTTGGCTTAGATAAACAATATTCATATCTGTCATCTAGGGACATTGGCGCTACAACAGTGACAACCTGCAACACCAGGTATGTATGTGCTCATATCTACACATGCAATCAGCATGTTGCATTCTGTGTGCCATATGGTGATAGGAGTCACAACCATGATCTAGTATTGCTACAGGTATGTTGTCTGTATGCCTTCACAGTTTCTACTGGTAGAAGATCCAGCACAATAGGTTGGAACATGCTTGATATCAGTGGGTCACCTGTGGCTGACCATGATGACACCATACACATGACACAGCAATACCAACATTAGAGTATACAGTCACATTACCAAAAGCTGAGATGACAGTGGAGGGGTGGGATGAACCTCCAGTAACCCCCATGTTCACTGCAGAATGGCCCTTCTATGTCAGGCCCACCAAAGCTACACAGATGTTAGTACAACAAATGGCATCAGAAGGCTCCACTGCCTCGGAGGTGCACAAGCCCAGTATTTTGGAGAAACATGTATGTGGCTATCACCACCATCTCTCTAGCACATTACCAGAACTAGGCATCACCCTTGGCATTCAATAATGGACAAGAAGGTTAGTGATCTAAGCATAAATGGCTACTGCTCCCACTATATCAGAGATGATAAGTGTGCTGCATTGCCTGTGTGGGGAAGTTTAACCAGTTCAGGGATGACAGGGCATCCTGCAATACATGCAGAATGATATGGGATATAAGGACCTTGTACAGCTAGTGATGACCAAGATGTCAGCCACTAGTGCAGCCATGAGGTTGCTGGCTCAAGACCACTGTGAACATGCTAAGGGTGGATGACATTGCATGAGCACACACCAGGCTTATACAGATGGCACACACTGTTCTGGAGGCAGCTTCACTGTCCACACTATCCATGGCTGCCACCAACCCAGCCATGGACACTCACAAGATATACATGACTTCCATTAGCATGCTTACACCATTTGCATATGGCGCAACATCAAAAATATACTATTTCTCCACTAGGGCAGTCTGTGACATGTGGCCTTCAATGCATGCTGTTGCTCACTGTGCTATTTCACTTAATCCATCTCAGTATTTGTTTCTGTCTCTCACTGTGCTTTTTCAGGTAGCACACCTTGGTATTTGTTTCTGAACATACAGTCAGGATGTTATTATGCCTTTCTTATCGTGTACATATCAGTAGCTTCTGAAACTCATGCTAAGCATGTGAACTTACAATGATTAACAAGGCATTCTACTTTTAGTATACCTACAGTTATACACAGAGTATCTAAATAAGACCAGGTTTTAGACTTATGCCACAATTGTAAACTTCTCATTGGCTAAAGGGAATACTACAGGTATAGTTGTAATTCCATAAAAAGTCTGACAAAAGTTCAGATTTAAATATGCATTGGTCTAGACAGTCCACTGTTGTCTAAGAAAACACATTGTACCATTTTATAGGTTGTAAATGCGTATAAAATGATTAAATAAGGTTGTAATACGACTTTTTTGAACTAAGGGAAAAAAATTTTTTTTTCATACCTCCACTAGATCTCAATTCCCATTAAACATGCTTAACACACTATTAAATATGCAAATAAAGCAATCATTCACAGATCCATTAGTAAACTGAAAAGAAAAAAAGGAGACAACTAAAATAAAATTATGGCACAGAATTTGTGTTTTATTGCACCGTTTTCTGCAGTTAATTATGCCAATAGGAATATTTTTTTATATTTCAGTAGATATCTCAAAAGCAGTCACCCAGAAATGAATAACTTGCTGGCATATGAAAACAAAAGTCTAGCTGAACAAAATAGCTGCCAATAAAGTGTCTGACTTTGCATCAAAAGTGATTATTAGAAAGAAGACAGACTGTTTTAATTATATAATATACTTAAGAATGTATAGTATAATACAAAAAGTACAGGTAGCTGTCAAAAGATTTTAATATATTTGGTCAGATTTTGTAAAGTTCACAGAAGATTTTTGTGGACAGCACAGTACACCAATGGAAGACCTCAGTGCACCTGCTGCAGACATGATTCCAGAAGTCACACTGAAGGTAGACTGAGTACTTTACTATTCAGAGTAGGCTAGCTAGGGATTCTGCCCATGCCAGTCTGATGCCAAAAACACTGTGCACATACAATGCAACTGGAGTTCAAGCGAATATTATGGAGTACTGCAAAAAATACTGAAAAAGTCATATAAAAATGCAACCTGCTGTTAATATACAGCAATAGGCTACAGTGATACAAGTGATAAATGAGGCTGTGGCTGTGTGTCCTAGAAGGCAACCAGCTAGAGTCAGAACAAGGCTGCAATTAAACCAGTTTTCAGACCAGCAAATAATCAGCAGTACCAGCTAGACAAACAATTGGTGCAGGCTGTCTGCAACATGTGTGTCCCACACATGTCTGTGCAGACCCTGTAATGAAATCCCGTCCCCCTTGAAACCAAAGTGTGCCTCCTTCTGGGTGTACTTACATCTGGGATATTCCTGAGCTGTGGGGAATGCTGTTGGAGTATCACAGACAGCTGCCAGCTGTGTCCTGGCAAAATTCCTGGGAGCAATGTTCAGCAAGATGAATGACTACATATACTTTCCATCCACACCCCCCCATGGAGCAGAGAACTGTAATGTACCAGTTCTATAAAACTGCAAATTTCCCACATGTACTCGGTGCAACAGATTGCACACACATACTTATCAAGACACCAGCACATTCAGAAGCAGAGCAATATATAAACAGAAAGGGATGGCCATCCATCAACTGCCAAGGTTTGGGTGCAACAGAGGGGAGCATAACAAACATCATGACAACACCCCCTGGAAGTGTCCATGATGTTTCCATTCTGAGGGAAATTGGACTGAGGGCTACATTCCAGCAAGGTGAAATACCTGAAGGACTACTACTGGGTCAGTACAGGAACATAGCTAGGATGCAAGTTAAGGATACCCCTCATAATAATATCCATTCTTATCAAAAGTGTTTTTATTTCCCATGACAGGTGACTGTGGTTATCCATTTGAGCTGTGGCTAATGACCCCTAGACTTGGAGAAAGCATATGACAAGGTCCCAAGAAAGCTGATCTGGACAGTACTGTGGTGGTTTGAAGTCCCAGAAACATTGGTAGAATTAGTGCAGGCTATGTACAAGGACCCAGTGACTCAAGTACGAACAGTGGACAGCCTCACTGAGGAGTTCCCAGTGGGAGTGGGTATACATCAGGGTTCATCTCTGAGCCCACTGCTGTTCATACTGGTGATGGACTACATTAGCAAATAGGCTGGAAGGGAAAGATCAAGAAAGTTGCTGTATGCAGACGATTTGGCAGTATAAGCAGACTCTGAGAGAGAACTTCAGCAAATGATAGGAGAATGGAATGCAAAACTGAAGGCACATGGAATGAAAATAAGCATAGATAAGATGGTGGTAATGGCAGCAAATTGGGGGAATCAGAAGAAGCCCAGAATAGAGATAGAAGGGGAGGTAGTGGAACAGGTAATCAGCTTCAAGTAACTGGGAGAGGTGGTTGAGGAGAAGGCTAGTCTGAATGAAAAGGTCAAAGCTAGAATCAGAGGGACTGCAGCCAACTGGCATAGGGTATCAGGTGTAGTCTATGACAGAAGAATGCCAAAAAAGCTGAAAAGCAAGGTGTACAAGACAGTGGTGTGACCAGTAGTACTGTATGGTACAGAAACCTGGGCAGTAAAGGCAGAACAGTTGAAGAAGCTAGAGGTGATGGAAATGAAATGCCTGAGAAAGGTGATAGGATGCACACTGTGGGACAAACGAAGAAATGAGGACATAAAAGCAGAAGCCAAAGTAGCTCCAATTGCAAAAAAGATCAAAGAGAACAGATTATGGTGGTTTGGGCACATGTGTAGAAAAGCAGAAGATGATCTGGTAAGGAAGATTTAGGACAGACAGGAAGAAGGTAAGAGGAAGAGAGGATGTCCAGCAAAGAGGTGGATGGATTGTGTGAAAGAATATCTGCGACAGTCAGGCATGAATGTTGAATAAGGCAGGAGTGTGGCACTGAATCAAGAGAGTTGGCGACAGTTAACACAATACCACGAACCCATGTAGAAAAATGGGAAAAAGGGGGCTGATTATGATGATGATGATGATAATGATCCCATACCATGAACCATCAAACCCTGCACAGGAGGCCTACAACAGAGCACCCGCAGCAACCAGAAACACTATAGAACATGTGTTTGGTGAACTGAAAGCTAGATTCAAATGTCTGGACACAGCCGGGGGTGCACTACAACACACACCTGAGAAGGCAGCATGGATGATAACAGTGTGTGCCATGCTGCACAACATGCTATACAGAGCACGTGGCCATCTTCCAGCTGCAGGTGTGAGTGAACTACTCCAAGAACTCTAAATGTCTGAAGAGGACATCCCAAAGGTATTGGCAGAGGGGCAGGAGGATATAAGGAACAGAAGTCACAGGTGTAGGCTCAAGCAACACGGCAATGTTTGACCCAAATATTTGAGTCATGACATGAGTACACAGACTGAACATTGATGTTCAGGTGTTGCCCCACAGCAACATAGATAGCATCTAATGGCAAGTACCCATTAAATGTACATACTGAGCATCACACATAACACAAACATAACATATTCCAACATGAGCATGTGCAAATGTTGTAAAGCACAGATAATCAACAACTGACACAGGTATGCGCACATGCCCAGTTTGTTGTATCACTGTATGGAAAACAATAGGAGACACACATCAGTGCTACACATGCATATCTGTACCATATGTTAACATGAAAATAGGGAAATCACGCAGGACATAATGCAGAAATTTAAATTTCCCAAAACACATATCACAGTGCATTGGCATTGCAATGATATGAGTCAGCTACATGTACTACACTATTGGACACTCTGTAATGCAGTTTCAGGTGACCTCATTGATGTCTCACACCATGGTCTGCTCTGCCCCAACCCTGTATAGACACATCTTGCCCTGGTCGCTGCATAACAGAGATGGATGGAGCTACAACACCATGCTGAAATGAAGGAGCATGACTGTAAGTTGAAGGCCTTGTGACTGGTGAGACCTCAGCAGAGGAGCTAGCAGGCAAACACTATGCCAGCTGGACCACAGACAGTGATTCATGATGGTCAATGGTGGTTCTGTGGACAGTTGGCCAACCTCTCACAGGTTGTAAACAGCTGAGCACAGTCAGAGAATGCAGAATCCTGCTAGTAATATGACACGGCTGCAGTAGCTTAGAGGCCAGAGTTTCTCCTGATTGTGCCACAGCAACCAGACTCTCCTTCTGAGCAGTCAATGCAGCCATAATCTCACTGATTCTTCATTCTTGTCCTTCATGCATGACACATAGCTGGTGTGCCACATGATTTGTGGCATGGGCAAATGCACAGATGTCTGAATGATGCTGTTGCTGTGACCATACATTTGCCTGTAGCAGAAGACGGGCACCCTTTGACACCTAGTCATGTACAACATCTAGTCATCTACGTCTACCATGATGCTTTTAATCTGGTTGTTGTGTGGAACTGCCAGCAGCAGTGCTCTCACCTGTGGTGTGTTGTTTAATGGCATCACCCTGCTCAACATCCAATATGGCAGCATCCTCTGAATAGCTAGACAAGTTGACCTCCACATCTAAGGCTACATCTGCTGCAACATCACTGTCAACCTCATGGATGGACTCTACGAACAATATCATCATGATCACTGGATGGGTTTCTGGATGACACAGATAACTGATGTGCTACAAAATGAAAGAAAAAGATCAGGACAGATTGCTTACATCACATGATGGATATCAAACACAAATGCTATATCTATCTTCCTGCAATGTTACAAATAATAATGGCTTCACTTGCAGTCTACTTATATATCCTTCACGAAATGCACATAAAATAAGTATATAATCTGTTTACATGGCCAACATACATGACATATATGATGCATGAAAAAAAAAGAAAAAAACACACCTGGCAAACACTCATAAGAAGATGGTGGTGCTGCATTGGGATGAACTTCAACTAGTGTAGAGAAAAAACAGCATTACTGATCACATCATTTACACCATTAACAACCAGGTGAAGACAGTCAAAACAAAAAATAATTTGTGACATACACATACCACTGTGATGCCCATGCTCTGGCTAAATAATCAAGGAGCCTCAATCCTCAACACTAGCACCAGTGAGGGGCAGCCACATTGGGAGGATAACAAGTACACACAGACGGTAAGGTACAATTTCCCTTAAGAGCGCACGGAGATCACAGTCAGTCTGGGGCTGGTTTCTCACTTTCTCTCCAGATCCCCAATAAGACTCCCCACTGGCACAGCTATATGGTACAGATCTCAGCCAAATAGTCAAGCCAAAACCTCCAGCACCCTCTCTATCCAACCAGTACTTCGTGTCCCTGCCCAAGTAGCTGACACACCCACACTTTCAGATTTCAGTTATATACAAAAACAGAGACACTCCTGGGGAAAGCTGGCACAGGTTCTCCAGCTCTGCCCCCTCCTGCCCAGGCTATAAGGCAGTAATCCAGTGCCACCAACTACTCTTATCACCTACTATAAAGGCCCTTACCAAAGGGTGTCCATTTCTACTGTGCAATGTTACTGTTATCCAATTGGTAAGTGTGAATGAGACTTGAAGACTATTCAGGAGTGCTTATACAGTATCACCAAATGCATGCAAGTACTCAGAGCTTAAATTATCTCTACACAAAACAGCCACAGTTGAAAGGTTTAATATATTTAATAATAAATAATAAAAACACAAGACAATACTTATTCATTCAACACAGTGACACTAGAGAGTTCAGAAATCACAGGAAAATACTTTAAAACAATACTGTAGGATATTCTGACATAAATATAGAAAACAGCTAGACTAATCTGGCTATATTTCTATCTCTAGGATAAATCACTGTTCTAAATACTACTTACAAGGCAAAGTAAAGCTTCAGAACAAAATACAAAATGCTATCCTTACTTTCTGAGATAGCCCTTAAACTGATAATACACAGTACTGCTATGTCATTTCAGATTACATCAGTCTTGTCTCTTCTCTGATTTAGATCCCAGGCTAACAGAACTAAAAATTTAGCATTTCTTTTATCTGCATCTGCCAGGAAGCCACAACAATAAAAGACACTTTACATGTGAAACCTAGTAATTATCTCTGTCTTAGCACAATAGAAAGAATTTCTAGCTCAGACATCCTGTCTACGAGCTTGAGATCAAACACAGTCATAAAATCCTTTACTTATCAGTCTTCCTCCAGCAGGGCACACTGTGGTTACATTTTTGAAAGCTTCAGAACATAACACAGTTTTCTTACATTTGTTACACAAGCCTGTGGATCATATTAATATTTACAATGATGTAGAATTACTTACAATATTCTATCTAGCTAGGCTGGCAGCCTTCACAATTCACCCCCTGGAGAACTCAAGCTAGTTTTTCAAGTGACCCTTGAGAATGGCTAACACAGGGGGTCCTCCCAAAGCTTTTTTAAGCTTCTGGAATGCCTGCTCACATGCTGTGGTCCACATTACCTTATCTGGCCTGTTTTTCCTTGTCAGGACTGTGAGGGGAGGAGCTATGGTACTATAACTGCAGACAAACGTTCTGTAGTACCCTGCTGTCCCTAAGAATGTCCTCACCTGCTTTCTGCTAACAGGTGCAGGCCATGCCCAAATGGATTCCACTTTGGCAGGTTCTGGCCTGATCTTACCCCTCCCCACTCTATGTCACAAGTAGTAAATCTCTGCCATACCCACCTGACATTTGCTGAGCTTAATGGTCAACCCTGCCCTCTGTAGTCTGCCCAGCACCTCCTGACATACTGAAGGTGCTCTTGCCAGGAATGGCTGTAGATGGCAATATCACATAGGTAAGCAAGGGCAAACCTTCCTAGTCCTGTTTGTATATGATCTGCCAGCCTCTGGAAAGTCACTGGGGCATTTTTCATCCCAAAGGGCATCTTTGTGACCTCATATAAGCCAAAAGGAGTCACAAAGGCTGCCCATTCTCTAGCACTGGGAGTCAAGGACACCTGCTAGTACCCTTGGTAAGATCAATGGTTGTAAGATACTTAGCCACATCCAGCTGCTTTAAGGCTTCATCTGTCCTATGCATGGGGTAAGCATTTGACTCTGTGTGAGTATTTAATTTCCTATAGTCCACACTGAACCTGGTGCTGCCATCCTTCTTTGGCACCAGCACCACTGAGGAGGCCCAGGGACTGTTGGACTCCTGAATTACACCTAGTTCCAAAATTTCCTGTATCTCCTCCCTCAGAGTCTTTTTGACTCTATCAGGCACCCTATAAGGGGCCTGCCTAATAGGCCTTTGGGGTCCTGTATCCAACTGGTGCTGCACCAGGTGGGTGCACCCTGGTTTCCCAGTGAACATGTCCACAATTTCTTGTAAAACTGCTCGGATTTCTCAAACTTGGGTAGGAGATAGCTGCCAAGACATTGATACCCCATCCATTGAGGTGTCAGTCCAAGCCTCACTGAAGAGATCAGTCACCAGATCTCCCTCAGACTCCTCCTGCAATCCACTGCAAATACTCAGCACAAGGGTATCCCTATCATGGTAAGGTTTCATGTTAACATGGTACAATGTGTGCCCCTGCCTCCTCCCTAGCAGTTCCACCATGCAGTTAACATCACTGATCTTCCTTACCACCTTGTAGGGTCCCTCCCAGGCTGGTTGCAGCTTGTTGTGTTTGACAGGAATGAGAACCATTACCTGCTGCCCTACAGCATACTCTCTAGCTCAAGCATTCCTGTCATACCAGACCTTTTTCAGCTGTTGGCTTCTGCCAGGTTCTCCTGGGCCAAGTCCATGAGTTCCCTGAGCCTTGTCCTGAGGTTTAGGACATATGCCATAACAGACACCTTGTGAGATTCACATTCACCATCCCACTCATCTCAAATTAAATCTAGAGGCCCCCTCACCCTATGCCCATACAGCAACTCAAAGGGTGAAATACCTGTGGACTCCTGGGGAACCTCTCTGTAAGCAAACAACAGATGGGGTAAATGTCTGTCCCACTCCCTCTTAATCTGGTCTACAAATGCCCATAGCATGGACTTGAGTGTAGAGTTTAACATCTTAACAAGACCATTAGTCTGGGGATGGCAGGGGGTGATCTTTAGGTGCTTCACTCCACAGTACCTCCACAGACAAGCCAGCAGGTCTGACATGAAATTGGCACCTCTGTCAGTCGGTATTTCTTTTGGGAAATGTACACTGTTGAAAATCTTTAACAAAGCATTTGCCACCTTTTCTGCCTCAATGGAGGACAAAGCCGCTGCCTCAAGGTATTTTGTAGCATAATCTACTACCACTAGGATATATGTTTTCCCTGTGGAACTTGGGGTACTCAGAGGCCCCAGAATATCCATAGCTACCCTCTGAAATGGTTCCTCAATCACAGGCAAAGGCATCAAAGGAGCTTTCACCTTGTCTTCTGCCTTGCCTATATTTTGGCACTGCTCACAGATCCTGCAATACCCTGTTACATCTCTGAAAATTCCAAGCCAACAGAAGTTCTGCATAATACATCTCTTTGGATGTTTTATGCCAGTATGACCTGCAAAGAGAATATCATGGGCTATGGCTAGGAGGGCCAGATGGTAGACTCTAGGCACTAACAACTGCTGTATTCTCTCACCTTCTAGCCCTTGCTCAGATGTCCACTCTCTATTCAGTAACCCTTTGTCCCAGTATAAAGAATCCCCCTTCCCTTGAGAATCAGGTGCCTTACTAGCTACCTGCCTCAGGTCTTGTAATGTAGGATCTGAAAGGTGAGCCTATCTCAACTCTCTCTTTATAACTCTTCCCAGCTCCCCTTCCACAGGAAGTCTGGTATCCTCTGACAGCAGTGTCTCGCTGTCAACCTGGGTACTACTACTCACCTCTGCCCTTGCAGTCACTCTGTCCAAGGGAACATCAGTACCAACAAACAGCTGTGGCTTACCTTCAGTCTCATTGCTACAGGTTAGCTCCCTCCCTGAAGTAACCACCTCACCATTCCTGGCTGCAAGTATGCGGTCTGACTGGGTCTCCCCCAGGCTACCAGGCCCACATGCTTGTCTCTATGCCTGACTGTGTGCAACTGCATAAACACATGGTACTGTCTATCAGGACATCTTCAGGATGGTAGTTCGGTACCCCTGTTGTCTCAAGACAACCTACTATTGGCATTTTGTAATTTTCACTTACTGGCTCCCTCACCTTTTGTTCCCCACCTTTCTTCCATGGACATCTATATGCTGCATGGCCCCACAGGTTGCATTCAAAACATTTAGGTCCTGGATGTGTACCTGGACTTGTGGCTTCCCCTGCTATTGCCAGGTTTTGTTGGGGCAGTCTTGGCTGCCTACCATGGGTACCCATAGACCCATGAGCAGCACTGGGTGTCCCTTTCCTGTGCAGTGATGCCCTGCTTGCTAGGTATAGGTCTCCCTTCTTCCCCAACTCATCTGAAGTAGAGCATTATCTATTAGCTGACCAGATCCTCATGTCCTCAGGCAAAGTGCTAAAGGCTTGTTCCCTCACCAAAAGGTCTGCCAGCCCTTCAGAAGTGGTGACCTGACATCCACTCACCCACCTATGAAAATAAGTGCTCAGTTCAGCAACATATTCACACACACTTTCATCTGCCTTACATCTATGCTCATGAAACATTTTCCTACAAGCTTCAATAGATAACATAAAAAATTCTAACAAACAATTCTTAGCCGTATAATAAAACAAAATCATGATCAGAAAGTTTAGACAACACAGTTACAACTTTACCATGGAGTAAGGTTGTCAGGAACCATACCCAGAGCCTTTGGTCAACATCATACTGTTTACATACCCTCTCAAACATATGAATGAAACTATCAAAACTATCCTCCTCTGTAAACTGCGGTAGAAATTTACTGACCTTTTGTGCTTCTGGGGTCCAGTTACTCCCTTCCCCATTACCTCCATGACTCTGATGAAGAGTCAGCATCTCCTTTTTGTGCTGCCTCTGTCTCTCCTTCTCCTCAGCTTCCAGGTGAAGCAGTTTCTCATTCTCCTCAGCCTGCATACATCACAGTTTCTCATTTTCCTCACTCTCTAGATGCCTCCGTCTCTCTGCTGCTCCCATTTCCAAATGCTTGGCCTCCAACTCAAGTCTCTTTGACTCCAGATGGATTTTTAAATCCTCTGTAGAAAGGTTGAGCTGTCCATTCTCTGAGTGATGTACATCTCCACGGCCAGTCTGATCATCCTCCTGGTTGCTATTCTCTGATACAGCTGTGAGTAAAGCTGCAATCATGTCTGCTTTAATCAGGTTTCCATGCACCAGTCCTTTAGCCTGGCACATCTCAGCCAACTTGCTCCTTGTCATCTTGTCTTACTCCTCTGGTGACATGTTTGCCTGCTTTCCCTGACTAACTAAGCTAACAAAAGAAATAAAGCAATTGTGATATACATTCTGAATGTTCACTGCATGCCTGATTTAGAGTACAAAAATACCTTAATTGATCACTGTACACAAACTACAGGAATGCACCATCCACACCACTACAAGCCAATTAATGTGTGATGTGGCTAACTCACCAGTGTTAACCAATTAATAGCTGATGTGACTATCCTACCATTGCCAAATAATTAATATGTGATGCCCGTGTACTGGACCAGTAATCAAGGAGCCTCAATCCTTACCACTAGCACCAGTGAGGGGCATCCACAGTGGGAGGATAACAAGTACACACACAGCAAAGTACAATTTCCCTTAAGAGCACACATAGATCACAATCAGTCTGGGGCTGGTTTCTCCTTTTCCCTCCAGATCCCCAATAAGATTCCCCACTGGCACAGTTATAGGGTACAGATCTCAGACAAGTAGTCAAGCCAAAACCTCCAGCACCGTCTCTGTCCAACCAGTGCTTCATGTCCCTTCCCAAGTAGCTGACACACACACACACACACACACACACACACACACACACACACACACACACACACACACACACTTTCAGATTTGAGTTATATACAAACACACAGACACTCCTGGGAAAGGCTGCACAGGATCTCCAGCTCTGCCCCCTCCTGTCCAGGTGATAAGGTAGTAATGTACTGCCAACTACTCCTATCAGCTACTATAAAGGCCCTTACCAAAGGGTGTCCAATTCTACTGTGCAATATTACTGTTAAACAATTGGTAAGTGTGACTGAGACTTGAAGGGTATTTAGGAGTGGCTTATACAGTATCACCAAATAAATGCAAGTACTCTAAGAGCTTAAATTATCTCTACGCAAAACAGCCATAGTTGAAAGGTTTAAAATATTTAATAATAAATAATAAAAACCAAGACAATACTTATTCATTCAACACAGTGACACTAGAGAGTTCAGAAAATCACAGGAAAATACTTTAAAACAATATCATAGGATGGTCTGACACAAATATAGAAAACAGCTAGACTAATCTGGCTATATTTCTATCTCTAAGAGAAATCACTTTTCTAAATACTACTTACAAGGCAAAGTACTGGTGAGTTGTCAGCTTCAGAACAAAATACAAAATGTTGACCTTACTTTCTGAGATAGCCCTTACACTGATAATACACAGTACTGCTGAGTCATTTCAGATTACATCATTCTTTTCTTATCTGATTTAGTTCCCAGGCTAACAGAACTCAAAATTTAACATGTCTTTGATATGCACCTGCCAGGAAGCCACAGCAATAAAAGACACTTTACATATGAAACCTAGTAATTATCTCTGTCTTAGCACAATAGAAATAATTTCTAGCTCAGACATCCTGTCTCCAAGCTTGAGATCAAGCACAGTCATAAAATCCTTTACTTAAACATTTTCTTCAATCAGGGTGCACTGTGGTTACATTTTTGGAAGCTTCAGAACATAACACAGTTTTTTTACATTTGTTACACAAGCCTGTGGATCATATTAATATTTACAATGACAGAATTATTTACAAAATTCTATCTAGCTAGGCTGGCAGCCTTCACAGCCACTACTATGTGCACTTGAGGACATTGATGCAGAGTGACCTAGAAATGGTAAGGACATAGTATTAATGGAGGTTGACTACAGGATTAAAAAGGAAAGACAGGTATGAAACATATGTTATAACAAATCACTGACAGACTCCTGCTGTGTAGACATTATGGGTCATATTGTGGATTCTGCAGTAGGAAAGTAAAGAGAATAACAGTACAGTCATTTATTTAGCAAAACAATTACTGAAAGCATCGCATATACAATGCAGTAATATTGGATGCAAATACTCACATGATGGACATTGCAACTGCATACCAGATGTGCCTATATTGACAATTTGTGCCAAAAGTGTCAGGAATCAATTGTGCTACACATTGCTGAAAACTATGACAATGTTGATATAATATATCAAGTCTGACTGCATTTGAAAATGTAGTGTCAAATGGTAGAGAAAATAATAATATAATAATAAACAGCAGTGCCATGAAATGACGTGAAGACACTAACAAGGTAGTGTTCACAGCAACAATATAAAGACACAAACCTGCCAATCCCTAGTGCAGGCCCAGAGTAGATGGGCATGTGAATAATAATGCAAACAGCATTACAAATGCTGTTTGGAGTGATCTATCTATAATTCAGATATACCAATACATGTAATTATACTTACATTAATCATCCTCACCCTGTGTTTAACTTTGTTTACAGCTCAGCTGTGCTGCTTTAACTCAAACACAGCAAAAGATGAATATGCATGCAATAGCAATATGCAGTGATTGCCACAGTACACAACTCTGTAATGGAAATAAATATATAAATGCCTGTCCTGGAACCTCAACCTCAATCTCACCACCAGGGATGCATCATTCCCCTCTTACTGTATACAGTGAGGCCATAACTATTGTGATGTCATCAGGGGGTTAGTGGTGGTCCACCAGCGATGAGAACCCTCAATCTCTCATAATGTGTCACTTTGCTGTCGGCATGAAGAATCATGCCCAAGCAGTTTCATTAACAGGCCTCATGGGACTGGATGTGACCTACAACTGCATTGATCATGATGGTGAGATCTGTCAAGATTTCATTGCTCCAAACAGTATTGCCTGAGCAGCCTAGGAATCTCCTTCCATGTTGGTGGAGAGCATCACTTATGATGTCATTTTTCTGGGGGAAGAAGTTGTCACCCGACAGCTGGACATCTGAGAGGCAGTGATATGCACATGTTAATATTCATGTTTGGGGTCATTTATGCATTTCATTCTGTGAACAGCATATGTAGAGCATATAAACATCATGCATTCCAGTGCATTGAAAATGTCTGTATAACACTGTGATGAATACTAATGTGACTTATTATAAATAATAACAATGCCTTCATACATAACATTGGCAAATTCAACATAACATGTAATATATTTACAGTTACAACCCCTGGCAAAATTTCCTGTCAATTACCTTGGAGATATATTAAGTCACTAAACATGAACAACTCAAGGAATTCTCATCCAGATACTGCTTTGAAAAAAGAACTGCAATTGATGATATCTACCTTACAGGAACTATCTTTGAAGATGGATGGCTTTAAAAATTACTTAGAAAACCTCAAATTAAATTCTCCAAAACAGACTGATACTTTTAAGGAACTATTACAGCAGCACAATACAAAAATAACAAATATAGAGACTTCTCTAAATGACATTGAAGGGAGACTCAAAGAGGAAGAATTCCAAAAAGGATTTCTGCTTAGACAGAATACATGGCTACTTAACAAAATAGATGACTTGGAAAACAGGGAAAGGAGAAACAACATAAGGATCTTTGGTCTGCCTGAAAACACTGAAGGAGAAGACATTATTTAATTCTTAACAACCTGGATTCCTGAAATTTTAGACTAGAAAGAGGGCTTTCATTTGGAATTGAAAGGGTGCATAGAAGACTGAGGAAACCTGCTTCTAACTCAATAAATACTCCACCTAGCTCCTAGTTATAAAATTTCTTTCATTTCTGGGCAAGGAACTGATATTAAAATCTGCTTGGAGAAAATCACCCTTAAAATACAATCAAAGCCTGATAAGGTTTGGCAATGATTATTCTTCCAGAATACTAGAACAAAGGAAAAAAGTCTGGCCAATAATAAAACTGTTGAAACGAAACAACATTAAAGCACAGCTGGCCTTTCCAGCCAAGATAAAAATACTTTTTGCCAATGAGATGAGAACCTTTAATGACTTAGAGGAAGCTACTATATCCATCAAAAACAACAACATAGTGTCTATCCCAGAAGAAATGGAATGGATGGCCCCTACTCTTAAAAGAGTAAAAGAAACAAATCCTTGGACTGATGCTAGACAGAAGAAACAAAAACTGATTCCAAGATAGCTGTCCCAAAAAACTCTTACAACTACATCTCTCAAAGTATCAACTGATATGGTACATCACTTGTCATTTATTTTTATTTTATTTATTTTTTATTTTACATTTGTTAATTGGGAAATTCCAACTGGACCAGGTCCATTTTCAGCGGTGGTCCGAGGAGAAAAGCTCTGGCATCAAGTTATACAAATACAGTACATCCAGCATAATACACAAAACAGGTTACATCATGTATGCTGAGCATAGTAATATAACAAGAAATTAATAAACACTCCAGGGAGAAGAAGGTATAGAACATAGGGAAAAAGACAATGTCAGTTACAGTACATCCGGCATGCTACACAAAACAGGTTTCATCATGTATGCTGAGCATAGTAATACAAAAAGAAATTAATAAAACACTCCAGGTAAAAGAAGATATAGAACATAGGTAAAAAGGCAATGTCAGTTACAGTGCATCCAGCATAATACACAAAACAGGTTATATCATGTATGCTGAGCATAGTAATATAACAAGAAATTAATAAAACACTCCGGGTAAAAAAAGATATAGAACATAGGTAAAGAGACAATGTCAGTTATAGACTGGTGAGAGAAGAAAATATATCAAGTACATTCTATAGTTAGAAGAACTCTTTTAGATGACCATGCCTATAGGGGATCAGAATTCCAGCATGTGATCAGTGGGCAGTTTTGGAGGGTTAGTAGCAGTGTAGGTAGGGGTATGTGATACAAGGGCATAACCAGGTACTAAGAAGATGCAATTTGAGGGAGTTTTTGAATATGGATGTGGAGGGGGCAGTGGACATGGATAGGGGAATAGAATTCCAATTTCTGGCAACATTGTGGGAGTAGACCACTTTCCCTGCATTATTGTTAGCCTTGGTGATGGAGAGGAAAGATTTTTCACTAGATCTTAGGTGCTGGTTTGCGATGACGGGACGGACCGGCACGACGGATGCCGAGGATGAGACCGAGAGCTGTGCATATGGGGAGTGGCGGACGTTAAATGGCGTAATGACGGAGTGTAGGGTGCTAGGTGGAAGTGAGGGGTGCCGGGGAAAGGGGTGGGTTAGTAGGGAGGGGGTAGGGGAGGGGGGGTTAGGGAGTTAGGGAGTGGGTTGGGAGGAGTTAGGTGGGTTAGGGAGTTAGGGGGGGTTAGTTGAGTTAGGGGTTGATTAGGGTTGGTTAGGGGGTTGGAGGTTAGGAGTTTGATAGGGTGGTTAGGGGAGTTAGGTTAGGAGTAGGGAGGGGGGTGTGCTATAGTGCGGACCTTAGGGTTTTAGGTAAGGTTAAGGTGTGGGCTGTAAGGATTTTGTTGTGTTTGTGTTGTGTTGTGGTGTGTGGTGTTGGGGATGTGTTTTGTTTTTTGTTATTGTGTGGTTGTGGTGCAGTGTATGGGGTTTTTGTTTTGTGTACCGTCGGTTATTTCGTTGTCGGTTATGTGTGGTTTCGTGTTTATGGACTGTCGAATATGTGGTGTCGGTGATGTGGTTGTCGGTGTTGTGTGGTTTCGATTATGTCAGGTAGAACCGCTGGTTTGCAGTGTAGACAGTAAGTAGGTTGGATAATGAGGGTTTTTTTTCAGGATATTTGAGAATATTGTAGGCTGTGCCCAGCTGGTGATAGTTAAGTAGCTGTGGTAGCTCAAGCCATTTTAGTTCTTTTAGTGCCGTACAGTGATGGGTTCTATAGGTTGAGTTAGTAGCAAACTTTGCTATTTTATTGTAGCATGACTCAAGTTTGTCTAGGTCACATTGTCTGATTTGGGTAAAGATTGGTGCTGTGTATAATAGAGTTGAGAGGAGGTGGGTTTGTGCAAGAGTGACTCTTGCTTTTTGTGAGAGAAAGGACTTATGCCTGTATAGGGTGCCTAGCTATTTGTGTACTAGTTTTATGGTATGTGAGATGTGAACTTCAAAGTGGAGATTATTGTCTATTTCAATTGTCTGGCAGCTGCTGTATGTTGGCATTTTCATCTCTGGGAAGCTGCGGGTTGCGGTTTACTGATGCTTGTGCATTAGGAAGAGACATTTGGTGTTTTAGTCTGGATCCAGGGGAAGGGGGTGGATAAAATTGTGATTTGAGATATTTTGGCAGATAATAGTTTGTTTATACATCTGCTGAGTGAGAGGTGGAAAACCAGAAGTTTGGTGTGGTTAGAAGGGGAGGTGGTGGTGCCATCCTTAGATGTTATGGTAAAGGGGGGGTTGATCTATTAGGGGTAAATAGTAACACTTTTGTCTTTTTGGGATTTAGAATTAGTTGGATGCCTGATATCCATTTTTCTACTGTGCTAAAGGTATCTTGAGTGAGTGTATGTAGGGTGGTGGGGGATGAGGTGGAGCATATCAGGGTTGAATCATCCGCATATTGTATGAGTGTGGCATGTTGTGTAGAGCTATTTAGGTTATTTTTGAAAATAGAGAACAATAGTGGGCTCAGTATAGAGCCTTATGGGACTCCTATGGTGGTTGGAAATTGTGGAGACAGAGTTCCTTTCCATTGGACTGATTGTTGCCTGTCAGAGAGGTAGCCTCGGAACCAGGCTATAGTAGAGGAGGTGAAGGATAGTAATGTTAGTGAGTCTAGTAGAATGGAGTGGGAGGCCATATCAAATGCTTTTGAGAGGTCTAAGAAAATGGCTGATACATATTTGTTATCATTCCTGTGAAGGTTTATATGGTTAGTGAAGGATAGTAGGGCTGTGGTGGTGCTGTGATGTGGGCGGAAACCGTGTTGTGTGGTAGATAGTAGATTGCGTGAGTTGAGAAATATCATCACTTGCAAGTGGATGCATTTCTCAAGAATTTTGGATAGGGGCAAAGGATGGCAATAGGTCGGTAGTTGAAGAATTTGTAGGAGTTACCTCCCTTATGGAGAGGGATGATGTGAGATACTTTCCAGAGTTTGAGTATGTAGTTTTCTAGTATGGAGCGGTTGATTAGGATGGAAACAGGATATGACAGGGAGTCACTAACCATTTGTAGGTATGCAGCAGGTATGTTATCAGCTGCCAATGTGGTAGGCTTTAGTTTTAGGAGATGTTTTTTGATAGCTGAGGTGGGCACTGGTGGTAGGCTGAAAGAGGGGGTGATGTGGGATAGGTTGGCTTGTGACTGAGGTAGATTGTTATTGGTTATTTGACTGGACAGGGCTAAGATGGACTTGGTAAAATGGTTGATAAATTGAGACACTATGTCTAGGGTATTGTTAGTAGAGCTGGGTGCTGGAGTAGTGGTTTTGCCTGGCTTTAGTAGGGAATTAATGGCATGCCAGAATTTTTGTGAATTATTTGAATATTTGCTTTGGGCGCTAAGAAAATAGTTTTCGCTGTTTATTTTGGATTCAGCCTTGGCCTTGTTTCTAAGCTGTTGATAGTATAGTCTGGAGCTAAGGGTTTTGTCAGTTTTCCAGATTTTCCAGGCTTAATCTCTGGCTTTTAGCAAAGCTCTAGTGTCCCTACTAGGCCAAGGTGTGTAGCTGGCTTTAACTCTGATCTTTCTGCAGGGAGCTAGACTGTCAAGGATGTTAGAGAGGGTAGTATTGAAGTAGTCTACTGCCTGGTCTAACCCAAGTGTCCGTAGTGGTTCCCAGTTTCAGTGGCTTAGGACAGTATTTAGGTATTGTGGGGTAAGGTTACAGTAATCTCATACGAGTTTGTAGACTACTGGTTTGGGGTGATTGGAGTGTTTATGGAGTAGGAAGGTGGGGAGATGATCACTTAGGTCATCTGGGAGACAGCCTACTGTATAGTTTTGTTTGGAATAGTTGGTTAGTGTCCAGTCCAGTATGGATTCTTTCTTTGTTTTCTTATATATTCTAGTTGGTTCTTCAATTAGTTGAGAGGACCCATATAGATTGATATGTGCAGAGGGGCTGCTAGAGTTACAGGCTGCCCAGTCGGTGTTAAGGTCTCCTAGTAGGATTGTTTCCTGAGGTAGATTGTCCCTTCTCCAGTTTAGGATGTCTTCTATTATGAATGAGTTGTTGCCTGGAGGTATGTAGCAGTATATTATGTTGATTTTCTTGGTATTTCTTATGGATAGGACAGAAAATAGGACTTCAGCATTTTGAAATGTGGGTGGTGTGGTGTGTAGAAGCTGGAGGTTTAGGGTGTTTTTAAAGAGAATGGCTACTCCTCCTCCTTTCCTGTTTGTTCTATCAGATCTAAGTGTATTATATCCTGGGGGGAGAAAGTCTTCATCTTGGATACTGAGTTTAAGCCAGGTCTCTGTAATGGTGAGTATATCAGGGTTGTAGTGTGCTATGAATGCATGTAGGTCTGTTAGCTTGTTGGCAATACTTCTTATGTTGAGATTTAGGATCAGCAGATTAGATGCTTGTTTGGCTGAGAGGGAACCTGGATTTGGGTGAATGTCACCTGAGGTTAGCAGAGCTTGTAGGAGTGTCAGTATGTGCTTCTTAATATTAATGGTTTATGAGCTTGGTCTGTGTGTGTTTTCCTTAGTGTGGTGTGATGGTGTTATTTTTGTTAGTGAGTAATATGTAGCTGTAAGATTTATGATTGTGGGGCAGATGTAGAAATGTGACTAGGTTTGAGAGGGTGGGCTAGTATGAGTAGTGTGATAGGAGTAATTGTGTAGTGGTTGGTTTGTTTGTAAGACAGTTAGGAAGGTTAGTGATAGTAGAGCTAGTGATAGGGATGTGAGTGTGGGTAACACGATACTACTTTGAGTGGGAAGAACAACTAGGATTCCATGTTGGTTGTGTATAAGGGTGGAGTTGTGTTGTCTGGGAATGTGTTGTTGGGTGTGGAGTCAATGTGGGATGTAATTGGATTGGAGGGTGGGAGGGAGGTAGGATGAGTGGGTTGGGCTAATAGTTTGGAATTTAGGGGTTGGACTACAGGTCAAGTGATTAGGGGTTAGAATAAATGTAGATGTAGTGGGGGCAGGTAGGAATTGGGGGCAGGAAGGGGAGCGGAGTGAGCCGAGCACAGGGAGGTGAATGGAGCAGGGCCAGCTACACCACGAGGTTTTTGGAAAAACAATCAGTCAGACCTCTCAGTATGTGTTAGCTACAGGATATGGGTTCAGAGTATAGTTTGCAGGGCTATGTGTGGAAGTGGGAGAGCAGAGTGAAATTACAATGTTCAGGGTTTAATGTTAGGTTTAGTAATGATATTATATAATGCTAGGGTCAACTAGTTTAATTAAAAAGAAAAAATAGAGGGAGCCAGATTACTATGGGGACAGACTAAAGGTGCCTTTAGACCCAGGTCAGCAGACTATAGTATATAGGATTACAATACAGTTTGAGGTATTAACCTTAGACAATTGTAGATTGGACTCCAGGTGATTTGTTTGTGGGTACAGTTTTCAGGAAGGCTGTCTTCAGGTAGGATATTCTTTTGTTAGTGTTTTAGAGGGGGTCTACCTAGGAATAAAATTCGGAGTGAGAACCTTTCTATCATTTACATCTAGCCACCAAGCAAGCAGGCATTTCAACATTCTCTTCACCCAGAGGGCATACAATAAACAGCAGCTCTGTATAGTATTTAAAAAAGGAAGGTTTCTTGAACATATGAGAAACAGTAATGATTTATTCAGAATGTTCAGAGTTCAGTAGTTCTTCACAAAGGTAGGTCAAGATGGGTTACGATTTATATTATATATAAGCCAAACAAAGCAGCATAAAATATAAACATAGAAGTTTCTATTCCCCTGCTTGAACTCAATGAATAAGTATTCACTTATCTTGTTCATTTTTCATTGTTTTTACTTATAATAATTTACGTAATTAATTAACTTACTCAAAAAAGGTACCATTCATCAGAGTTCAAACTCAAATGTAACAAATTAACATAGGTTCTTAGGTAGGTACTAGGCTATTGGCCCTCGGGCCTATATAAGCCTAGCCAAAAAAGGTACCTTGGCTTTCGCCACCCAAGAAAATTATTTTCTTGTGCCCCTGTTGAGCAGAGCCCCAGAGGTGATCCCCATGGTGAATTTCCTATTTCCCATCCAATCATCAAGATTTTTCTTGAAGAGTGCTAATGAGGAGCTTTGTTTGATATAGATAGGTAGTTTGTTCCAGAGTATAGGAAGTCTCTGGGACAGGAATCTATCCCTCCCAGTATGTTCTGTTTAGTGTGGTGACAAGGTTTAGGTCCCTAGAGCATGTAGCTCAGATGGATTGGGATTTCTTTAAGTGGAACATGTCCAAGAGCTCTGGGTTTGACATAGCTTTGCATGTTAGGCAGAGATCACCTCTGAGTAGGTGATATGCGACGGAGTAAAGCTGGAGTTTTTTGAGATGGTCTGCGTAGGGCATTTGTTTGAGGCCGGTAATCCTCTTTGTGAGGTATTTTTGCGGCCATTCCAGTTGTTGTAGATGTCTTGTGAGGTACATACCAAAAGGGGCGTTATACTCTATAATGGGTCTAATGAGTGACGAGTAGAGGGGAACAATTACCTCTTTTTTCCTGGATGAGAAACCTTTTGTGATGAGGTGTGCCATGTAGAAGGATTTCCTGACTACTGTGGTGATGTGATTATCAAAGGAGAGACTACTGTCCACCTGTGTCCCAAGGTCTTTTATCACACTTTTGGTGTTAAGTAGATTACCACCTATGTGGTAGCTCATGGGTACAGAGTTTTTACCAAAAGGGTTGACAATGCACTTTTTGGCATTGAGCTTGAGGCCATGGCTTTGACACCAGACATCTGTCTCAGTAAGGCCCTTTTGTAGGATGTCCACATCATTAGAAGTTTTGGTTATGGCTCCTCATTTGCCTTCATCTGTGAACTTTGTTAGCCAAAGACCTTCTGTGTTAGCCTGTACTTCAGAGAAGTAAATACCAAACAAGAGAGGACCCAGGACTGAACCCTGTGGTACTCCACTTGTCATTGGTCTGAAGTTGGTTTTGGAGTCTGCTACTTTCACAGTGTGGGTTCTGTCAGTGAGCCAGTTGGCAAAGCATCTTGTGACATAGGGATTTATACCTAGTTTAGTGAGTTTATCTATAATTCCAGAGTGAGGGGATGGTGCCAAAAGCCTTGGCAAGATCTAGATAGGCTGTGTGAACCACCTTACCCTTATCTATGGCTTTGGTGACCTCTTCAAGGAAGTCTATCAGGTTTAGGAGACACGATCTGCCTTTTACAAACCCCAACTGGGTAGGGTCCAGAGTCTGGAGATTACCAATGTCATTGTTTATAAGTTCCATGATGATACATTCCATAGCCTTGTAGACCAGGCTTGTCAGGCTAATGGGGTGGTAGTTGTTGGGGTTCATGGTGGTTCCCCCTTTGTGGAATGGGATAACTGTTGCTGTGCACCATTCAGTGGGCACAAAGCCTGAGGTGAGGCTATGATTGAACATGGTACTTAGGTGGGGTGCCAGCTTGTTCTGTAGTTCGTGTAGAATGCAGCCTGGGATGTTGTCAGGTCCCATGGATGCTGTGTTCTTGGCTTTGGAGAGTGTGTTTTTTACCTGTGCAGCCATGATTACAGGAACATTGCATGTCATTATTATTCTCTCTAAACATAATTAATATCAGTTATGGCAGGTATCATAGCTTTGAATGCTGTTTGATTAAGTCTGACATGGTGTGTGTGTGGATGCAGCTGTGTCTGGCAGCTGTTGTATGTTGGCATTTTCATCTCCAGGAAGCTGTGGGTTGCAGTTTACTGATGCTTGTGCATTAGGAAGAGACATTTGGTGTTTTAGTCTGGATCCAGGGGAAGGGGGTGGATAAAACTGTGATTTGAGATATTTTGGCAGAGAGTAGTTTGTTTATACATCTGCTGAGTGAGAGGTGGAAAAGCTAGAAGAATGTGTTATCTCTTGTTGTTGCGGCTTGTTGGGAGGTTTCTTTTTTTTTTTTTATCTGTTTGCTTCCGTTCTTTTCCTGGCTGTTGCCTTGCTGAAAGGGAGGGAATTTAGACTTGAAGTTGCAGTGAAGTGAATTGAAGCTTCAGGTGCATCGTGAGTCTCTGGTATGCAGTACACAGACACACTAACAGAAACAGATGCTCCCAGGCTGATATGGATAATGGAGACAGAGTAACGATAATGCTTAATGGCTCTGAGGAGTCTCTGAGATGATTCTCAGCAATGCTTTTGGTTTTAAAAAAAAAAAAAAAAAATATATATATATATATATATATATATATATATATATATATATATATATAAAATAAAAAGTTTGTTTTAAACCACATGTACACATATTGATGGTCTCCTGACACTTCTTTTAGCTCATTAAGTTGATTCTTGATAAAAAATAAATAAATAAATAAATAAATAATAATTTCAGGTTTTATATTTAAAATGTATTTTGGTCCAAACTCATTAAGGACTTACATAAGAGTGGAAGTCTGAGTTATTGTGAAAAACTAAGAGCACTTGGTCTTGTGCAGAACACTTTGCAGTGGTCTGGGAGGTCAGCTTGCTTGGACGTGTTGGGCATATAGGGTTAGTTGATTCTAGGGGTGTTTGGGATTGCCAGGAAGTGCTAGAGAGTCATCAGATTTCCTTCATGGAAATATCTGTGGGAATGGAAGGTGTATTGAGTGGTTCACTGGCAGAGTGGCCACTGCATAGAACAGGCTGGTAAAATGGAACAGGACAAATAATGTTTTGGATATTTTAAGAACAGCCTGGAAACACACCACATGAACTAGTGAATGGTATTCTGGCAAAACTGGATGGGTATTTTTGCCCATGCTTGAAGTACTGATATGTGTGTATGTAAGGATGGAAATATACTTATGACAAATAAGAAACTAGAAGGGTCTCATAATTTAAAGTCTATGGTCTGTATAAACATGCTTGGAAGGAGCTAATAATAAGAATAAGCATTACAGTTTGCTGTCTTTCAAATAGCTAAGCAACAGCAAAAAAAAACACAATAGTTATGTAATGTATGATTTTAGTAAATCTAGACATAAATTATATAATCATCATATAAGATGAAACAGTCTGCTGAATTTAGATAATAAAGACAGGATTTAATAACATGGGCTTGTGTATAATAACACTACTGACTTAACTTGTCATAAATGACATACACTACATTGAACATCAAGGGGAAGCATGATGATTTTCTTATATAAGTAAATAAGCATAACAAGTCATGTAATTCCTTTAACATGAATTGCAGTTTTTGTAACCCATCTTGACCATATATAATACTTAAGCGGTTACCAAGGTAACTAATGTTTATACATGACATCAAACTGACAAAGTTGTTCAAGAGAAACAATAGAAGCCTGAACTTGAAATGTCACAGAATGTAACAATCATATTCTGAACAAATCGTATTAAATTGACAATAGACACTCAGTTTAATAACATGGGTGTGTCTACAATAACACTACTGTTTTAACTTGTCATAAATGACATACACTATACTGAACATCAAGGGGAAGCATCATGATTTTCTCATATAAGTAAATGTATATAACAAGTCATATAATTGCTTTAACTTGAATTGTGGTTTTGTAACCCATCTTAACCATACATAATACTTAATCTGTTACCAAGGAAACTAATGTTTTATACATGACATAAAACTGACAAAGTTGTTCAAGGGAAACAATAGAAGTCTGAACTAGGAATGTCACAGACTGTAGCAATCACATTCTGAAGAAATAGTATTAAATTGACAATAAGCACCCAGTTTAACCTTTGCTGACTATACAAAATAGAATGCTGCCATTTAAATCTAAAAACTTTCAATATATGCCATAAAATGGCAATTTATGAGTATGGAAAGGAAACTTTTAATCATTAATCACAATAAGTGAATTTGTTATTTCTAACCTATAATTTCACTCATTTTATAAGAAATGACAGATATGAAAATCCTTATGTGTAGGAAATGGGGGGGAAGAGGAATGCACTAATAATTAAAATATACTAACTTTCATCAATGTTCACATAAAACAAACTTGATGCTTTAAGTAAGTTTGCAACAAAGTGATTACTTAAATGCTGGCAAACAATAAAATATAACTTCTGATATATCCAGTAAAATACAATGTATTATAAACATTAGGTATAAATATTCTTACCATCTATTTATATTAAATAATAAGTTTTGAAAGACGTCAACAATAAGGGTGAATATGTTAAATAACTGTGTGCTATAATCTTTCACTGAGGTTTTATATATGATACATCCTACTTTACTATGATCAAATTGTTTGTCATCTATCTTTCATGTAAATATTAATTGCTTATGCAATAAGTAGAAATTTATATTGTATTGGAATTCTGTCTAATCTACATGTCTATATCACATTATCGCAGACACAAAATGTCGAATGCTGAAAAGAACAAAAATCCAGAAACTTGAACTCTGACCCCCACTAAATATATATTCCAATTCCAAGATCGCACTACAGTGAGGAAAGGGCAAATATCACAATCTTCACTGTACTGCAATCTCAAAAATGGAACTTTAAGTTTTCAGCACTTTTGCTGTTTTCACATTCAACATTTTCAGGTTACGATAACGTGATATAGATCCTAATCTACAATAGTACTATATCTGTTCAAAATAATATAAATATTGCTTATTCCTATTACAAATATTCTCCATATGATAATTCAATTTATAGAGCTCAGATGTTCTGGATTGTCAAGATATGAATGATAATCTGATGGACTTAGGTTTATCCATCAGACTAGGAATGATTTTCATTCCATGGATAGTGCGGATCTTAGTTTTGTTAACATTTATTAATTTAAATTTATTTTACAAAAATATTTTTAGTATGCCTGACCAAAACATTACTTTATTGGTAAACACTCAAAGTATAAAACTGATAATTTCCCTTAAAAGCTCAAACATATACTTTATAGTTATCAGAGGAAAATGCATAATAGTCACAATAAAACAAAACAAAAACATAGTCTAAATAACCTTAGATGGATTTAACTTTATTATCTTTAAATACCAATGGCTTAAACAATCCTAGCAAGAGATCAAATTTACTGAAATATTTAAAATTGAACAAAGCACAAATTGTCTTCCTTCAAGAAACTCATTTCAAAACAAATGACAATTGCAAATGGAATCCTAAGGAATATATGATATTGGTGGAATCCACCTATAAGACAAAGACAAAAGGGGTAACAATTTTATGGAAAACAAATGTGATTAACCCAGAAATCATTTATAAGTATGAAGATAAAGAAGGCCTTATGGCATTAGTAATAGTTAAATATAATAACAGAATATGGACCCTAGCCAATCTATACTGGTTCCCAGGCATTGGAACAGGAACTGTTAAAAACACTTGGATTTCATTTCCAATAATTATAAAGGCAACTTACTATTAGGAGAAGATTTTAACTGTATATTTGATATTTCTGAAACTACAAATAAAAGACCACTCCATACATCTGCTGTATCAAAAGCATTAAACAAGTGGGTAGAATCATTTCGTCTTGTAGATACTTTCAAATTTAAATCAGATAAATCTTGGTTGTATTCCCATCAAGTTCACATATTTGGTACCCAAACTAGAATAGATACAATATTTGCTGCCCATGACTTACAGTCTAAAATCATTAATTTCTCAATCACTCCCTGTCCTTTTTTAGACCACAATTCATTGATACTAAAACTTCAAAATGGGTTGTTGTGTCTTTCGGCTTTTCCTGGTTAGGGTCACCACAGCGGAACTCCGGTCTGCTAATGATTGGCAGATAGATTTTTACGTGCCGAGTTGCCAGGCCTGACGCACAACCTTCAATGAAGGTACGCCCATTCACGCATGTCTCCACGCAGAAGATGCTCTAGCTGAGAATTGAACTGGACAGCGTCTTACTGTGAGGCAACAATGCTACCGCAGCACCACCACCGCAGCTAAAACTTCAAAATGGGTACAAACCATTAATCTTTAATTCCTAAATTCCAGCATATATAACTAAAATTAAAGAGTTCAAACCCTGGTTATTATCTTAATTACAGTTCTTCTTAGATATTAATTACACCACAAAGATAAATAAAATAATGATATGGGACTCATTAAAAGCTTACATATATGGTAAAACCATAACTTGTTATAAAAAAATCAGAGAATGGGATTCTGAATTATTAGATCTACAATCCAAACTTTTGTCAGTAAAAGCTGACAAAAAACAAAATCATTTGGGGAGGAAAAAGAAAGTAGAAGTATTAAACAATAAATACAATGACATTCTAACACATAAAACCAGTTTAGCTTTAGAAAAACTAAAAATTAATACCTTGGCCACTTCTCCCAAATATCTACATAATTTATCCACAAGAATCAAAATACAATCAAAAGCTAATAACATTAAAAGTATATTCCATGAAAAGAAAGGGGAAAATGTCTCGGATATAGGTGACATTCTTGATGCTTATAGAAATCACTATATGGAACATTTCCAAAAAGAAAATATACATATTGATCAATTAAATCTAGATGAAAAACTAAAACAAGATCTGCAAGCACCCATATCCTACAAAGAAATTGCAGATACAATAAAAGATGGTAAAATAATAAAGCTCCAGGTATATATGGCATAATTATGGAAATATATAAACTTTTTCCTTCAAAGATACTATCCATTTGCCATAAAACTCTATTAGAAATTCAGTCACAAGCTTTAATACCACCCTCTTGGAGATATTCCTTAATCACACCAATCCTAAAGGAAAACAAATCCCCAAACCTCTGTACCTCATATAGACCTATATCATTATTAAATAATGACTATAAGATATTTACGACAATATTAACTAACAAAATTAAAATACCACTATCCAAAGCAATAAACAATGATCAAACTGGATTTATCTATCATAGACACACACATGACAATATTAAAAGGATAATTTCTCTTACATATTATGTTAATAAAGAAAATAAAGAAACACTCATAACTGGCTTAGATATAGAGAAAGCCTTTGATTCCCTAATTTGGGACTATTTATTCAAATTCTAATGTTGTTTGAATTTCCTGCATCCTTTGTTCATCTCCTAAACAATATATATATATATACAAATAATTTAGCATATATCAAGTTAGGTCCTTTTACCTCTGAATCTATACATATAACAACAGGCACTAAACAAGGATGTCCCATGCCACCGGTTTTATTTGCTCTGGCTATTGAAATATTGACAGATTCAATTCATAACAATATAAAAATCAAAGGAATAGATGTTTATGAGCAATACAATTCTAAAGTAATGCTATTTGCTGATGACATATTACTAACAGTATCTAATACAAAAGGGACATTAGAAGAATTAGATATATTAATTAACAACGTTCACATGACTTCAGAACTCTATTTCAATAAATCAAAATAAAAAAATTTATTTTAAAATAAAAAAAGAACTGCAGACTAAGTGGGATCACATCATAGGTAAACAAGAATCTACCTTAAAATATCTAGGAATTGAGTTATGCAAGGATAATAATGAATTATTCTCAAAAACTACAATAATATCAATACAATTAAAATATCTGTGGAGAAATGTAACAAAATAATATTAACATTTGAAGATAGACCACAGTTAATAAAAATGTTTTTACTGCCCAAGATCCTATATATACCCTTGGCAATACAACTGTTACCAGATAGGAATATACTTAAAGAAATAAATTCATGCCTAATAAATTTTGTATGGTTTCTCAAAAAAAAAAAAAAAAAAACAGAATAGCTTTAATCCATCATATCAGACCATGGAAACAGGGAGGATTAAACTTCCCTGATATAGAAACATATATAAAAGCATCAATATCTAAAACAATCTCAGACTGGATAAGTCCAATTACTCTGCAAATTGGAAAGAATTACTAACTGTAATATCAATAAATTAATTTAATTTACAAAAACATTTCAAATAACAGATAAAAACAATTTGCCATGGCACATATTATGTATTAGTATCCAGTATAACATAACTAAACCCACTACAACTCGTATGATTAATTATTACATTGACTCATTTAGCAAAATTATTAACGCAAATATATATTTAAAAATCTGGTTTGATCTTTTAACACCATTTATAGTCACAAAGAATGTTCCACATAAAATATATAGAGAAATTATTCATTCTGGGAGCAGAAAGGTTTTGTCTGTTGGCTCCAGTGTAGCAAAGAACTAAAAGTTTTAGATATGCAAGTAATAAAAACAACATACAAAATTCCACAACAGGACTGACTAACTTTACACAGTATTCTGTCATATTCACAAGATTTAAGTAGAATAATTAACAATTCTTCATTTAAAGAAATACCTAAATTTATAAAATACATATGTGAAATCATATATAATGACTTTGACATGGGAAACAGTATTTCAAAATTTTACAGAATATCGATAGAAATAAGAATTTATCCAAAGTAATTTATCAACAACCCTTGGGGAAAAGTCTAATCGTTGATTGACACTATACAATAATTGATCAGGCACTCTGATAATGGACTGGACATACTTATAAAGTAACTGTATACATTAAGATCTGTTATAGTGTCAGGCTAATGTAAATAGTGTACATAGTTATTTAAGATGTTATGTATAAATACTATGGAAATCATTCAAATGTATTTGAAAAAAAAAAATTTTGAGAAAGAAAAATCTGTAACCAGGCCACAGACAGAACAGATATATAGTGTATTAAGACAGTACTGATAATATCTTTGTAAAGAATCATCATTGAAGACATATCCTTAACAGCAACATCACATGTTCATAGCAGTTTTGTTTGGTGACATGAAATAAGAAATATTCTTAGTATCAATGTCACATACTAGATACAGATAGTGTCAGAATCTGTATCTTTCCATATTCACAACACAGAGTGCAAGGAATTACCAGTAAGAACTGTGGATGATTCATAAATCATCCTTCATTACACTCTTAACATTTGCAATATGGAAGTCTTGTGGGGATTCAATAAACTCCATGTAGACTTAGCACAAAGCCTACATGGATTTTACATGTTTAAATGATGATCAGCAGTGTTAATTGCATATGCATGCCACACATCATGCTTATATAAATACAAGTGCAGTTTCATAGCTAGCAGCACTGTTGCCAGATAGGAAGCCATGTAAAGTAGCATGAACACCTGCAGACATGTTTACCTATGGGCAAACTAGTTCTGCGTGATTGTGTGGACAGCCACAATGATTACCAGGGCTTAATATAAGGCAACTAATAAAGTTATAACATATTATAAGAATGTTTAGTCAGTGCAAAGTACTCTGCAAACATGTTTTAGGCATACAGAATAAATGTTTTGGTGGTGATCAGCAAATGGTACATAAAATTAATTAGATGTAATTATTCAGGTGAAATGTGTATAGTCAAAAGGCCACACAAGCATGAAATGTAGGACTGAACACGGGAAGAGAACAACTGAAACATTGTGATGTACACCAGATGAAGGCATCTCAGTGTTATGTATACTACAAAGATAAGACAGTTGTAGCATGTGCAGTAATCACATATCTACACAATACAGTTTGTACTGCTGTTCATACCTCATGTGTGGGTATAGTCATATCGACAAGTAGTTATTGCATATTATGTGACTGTCACACAAGGTGAAATATCAATGGAGAAACATTGTTGTGTGATATAAACATCCTGATATGATCATGGGACAGGGCATTTATCAAGTATGGTATATGCAATAGGGGGGTAGGTGCATATTGTGAACGTGTGCAAAATGATTTGCTTGAATATGAATGTAATGTCAGCACAGGTCTCAACAAAGTGAGGCACAGAAGCATGCACAATCATGGACAATATCAGGATAATACCACCAGTACTCTGTGTCATTGACATAAACTTTGTGATTGTGAGTTACTATACATGGTTCTGTAAGAACGCACCTGTGCAACTGTCATGATTTGTCAGCAATCTATAAGGGGAATCAAGCACACCTTCCTCAAAAATTGGCATATTTCAGAAGTGTTAAGAGGGACACCATTAATTCTGTAGTTTAAATTACGATCAGTCCTGGGTAGTTGACAGGTTTGCATGATGTATATATGCCATAATCCACACCTGCATTAATATGATCTATGCCATCAATGTTGTCAATCAGCTATGTATTTACTGTCTCAATCACAGGAACACGTATCATACATGCATCTTGTATAACACCTTGCAGGGAGTTCTGCACTGTCAACTCCTAATGGTTATGCATTAAAAACAATACTTAGGTATGGCTGATAAGATGTGTGGGAGCTCACTGTGGCAACAGTGGTACACTTGAGTAAATCATCCCTGGAAGATGTGCTGGGAGGTGCATGCAAAAGGGTGTATAGTAGTCAGCTATTGGTGTGATGAGGTTGAGAACAATGGGACTATAATGCTCTTTGATTTGGATGTTCTGCACATACTCAGTAGTTGTGCTACATAAAAGGGATTACTCACCGCTGTGGGCACATGCTGGTGGACGTTCTGCATACCATCTACCTGAGTACACAGGTCACATGCCACTTGGTCTGTTCATAGAGTTGTGCTGTCTATATTGCAATTATCTTGTGTATCTGCTTTCGTAAAAAAAACAATCCCCCCAAGATTTTTGTTTATTTACTCTGTCTCAATTGCTCTAGCAACAATACATTGTTTGTGTTACTACTGCCTGCATTGTAGCAATACAAATCTTTGATTCAATGATTGTCCACAATTTGCAGTCCTCCACAAAGCTGGTTGGACAAAGGATATATAAGTTTGTCTTAACTTCTGCGACTTACATAATGAACACTGAAGGACCTACTACATAATCCTGTGTTATGGACCTGGTCACTGGACTCCAGATAGAGGTGACTTCACACACTTTGACGTTATCTGTCATGTATGTGCTCCATTTGTTTACTCAGTTGGTGACATAGGTGTGTATGCCCACTTGAGACAGCTTTACGGTAATACCTGAGTGTGGATTTGTGTCAAATGCCTCGGCTAGATCAAGTTATGCAGCAGGATACTGTTTTCATCATGCATGCCCTTGGTGACCTTCTTGAAGACATCAAACAGATGTAACAGACATGATGCAGCCATAACAAATCGAACATGGGTTTGGTACAGAATCAGGAGATTACATATGTCTTTTTTGATAATGTCCATGATGACCTGTTGGTCTGCCTCACCAATAATGAGACTCAGATGTATGGGTCTATAACTTCATGCAGCAAGTGATGGTCCCCCCAGTCAGACTGATGACTGTTGCTGTACATTTTTCTATGAGAACATAGGCTGTCTGGAGGCTGTGTTGAGTTAGGAATCCAACTGTATCTGGTAGGTCAAGTTTTACATCACTCTATAGGCAACCTGTGATGTTGTCAAGGCCCATTGATTCTGTGCTATTAGCCATAGGGAGCACACAGATTAGGTGCCCTCTTGAGAAGAAGAACTGAGTAATGTTTGCATATATACTTTGGCTGTTGGCAAGTGGTGACAAGGGGTGAAGTGTGAGACAAACTGTCAGCTAGCAGATTGTCTATTTACTCTGGTTGAGTATGGCTGGTGGCATCCACAAACAGCTCTTTGCTTAGTTGTGTATTCCCCTTAACATTTCACATTTACTGAAATAAATTATTTTTGAAAAAACCTACAAATGCAACCTTGGTCATGCATCACATTCCATGCACTGGCACTGTTCACACAGTCATACAGCTGTACTAATGTCATGTAATTACATCAAATGCACAACATATGCCTATATGTGTTTCATGCAAATGCTGTGTTTGAGTGACCTGATGCCATATAAAGGCATATTACAAATCATTTATTTGTGGCTCATGCAGAACATTTCTTGAGAGAAATGCTAATAGTCACACAATGGTGCTGACCACTTCACTAATCCTTGGGAATAGCAACACAACTGCACATACAATGAATTCCACAAGGTTGAAACTGAATCAAAATGTAATATGTTGTGTATATCACAGTATTACAACATGTGGATGAAACAAGACTTATGTGTCCATGTAATCAGTATTAATTTATACTGATGTCTGTCATGGAACATTGAATGATGGTAGGCACATTTGTGTCACTATGATGGTGGAATGAGAACTGTGTATAATGTTGATCTACTCCACTACAGCAACACATGTCTTAATACGCCAACAATACACATAAACATTTATCATACCATGTCAAAAGTTCTTATTCCTAAAAGGCATATTACTACAGCTGTTATCGAAGGTGAATGTAATGAAATGGCAGCAGCGGCCATCAATACATTAGCTCACAACACAGATTTTAATACCCTCCTGTAGCCATACTGTATAAACATCTCAACATAGCACATGTCAATGACAGCAGCATTGACATGCCAAATGTTCATAGGGTCATAGGACATTATTAACCTTCAAATGTTCATAGGTCATACGACATTATTAACGGCCAACATCACATAAGATCGTAGCCATTATTATATCCTTTAAAACAAACTCCTTATATCTATATGATGGAAGATATTAAGACTATTGTGCATATGTTTGTATTTGTCAGATTGCATTACATACTGCCACTGTCCATATGGGACATGTGTACCACACCATGGCAGAATGAGCAATCACGCATGCATTTGTCTGGAGAGGGCTTGCAGAGGTTCATGGAAGGACTCTGCTTCATGATGTGTGTATGCATGTTTGACATGAGGACATCCTCCATGCACCTCTGCAGGAAGGATATCATGTGGTCAGCAGAAAAAAAAGGGGATGGTGGATGCATGGGGCTATGTTAAATGTTCATCTAAGCGATAATGACATGAAGAGCAATTCCAAAGATCATATAGTGAACATTATGCGCCACCATCCACAGACTTATAGCAGTAGACTGGGCCTGGTTTGAACATTAAACATGTGTAGGTATAGAAGTTGAATGCCATACAGTGTAACACTAGCACCATCACATATGTCTGAGTTTAATACTGTCATGTTGCAATTTATCAAGTATGATAGCATAATTGTATGCTGAGAATAACACGTTGGATGGAGTGTCTGACATGGATGTGGAGTCACTTCTCTGTACAATATTGTCTCAAAAGTAATATTTGGATGTATACGCACTCCAGCTGCTTGCTGCCAGATTAGAAATCCTATATATGTAAGTAAAGCAGTGTGATAACACAGTACTTAATGTCACTGCCACAGCATAGATCTGTCTTGAATACTGGCAGAGTGCATGTTATACAGGATGACATCATCAGTTTATGTTACAAAAAGATGTTCAGAGGAGTGTCTGACATAGTTATGGACTTGCATGTTGTTCTAAAATAGACACCATACAGATTGCTGAATGCACACACAAACTTGTTACCACAGTGAGAGTAGAACCCCTACTGGACTATCTACAAAGCACACTACTTAATGTAAGTACCACATCACAAGTTTGTTTTTTATAGTCTTAGGCAACACATTATAGCTGATGACATCAACAGTGTCTAGTGAGATGAAGATGGAAGTCGAGTGCCACACATGCTGGTCTAAAATAGTTTCTGGAATATCAACCAAGTCAGCACAAACAGAAAGACACACCCATTGACTACAGTGAGAGTAAAACCCCACAGTACTTAACACAAGTGCCACATCACATGGCTGGCATTTATAGTCCTAGAAAACACTTTATAGCTGATGACATCAGCAGTATCTGGTGAGAAGAAGATGGAAGTAGAAGTGTCTCAAATGCTGGTCTAAAACGGTCTTTGGAATGTCAACCAAGTGAGCACAAACACACACACACACACACACACACACACACACACACACACACACACACACACACACCAGCTGACTGCAGTGAGAGTAGAACCCCTACCTATTTACAGAGCACAGCACTTCACACAAGCACCACAGCAAAAGTCTAGCTTTTAAAGTCTCAGACAATACTTTTTAGATGATGATATCAACAGTGTCTGGTGAGAAGAAGAAAGACATTACAGTGTTTTACATGCTGGTCTCAAATGATCTATGGCATGTTAGACCAAGTGAGCACAAACATAAGCTGACCACAGGGAGAGTAGAACACCTACATAACTGTTTACAGCACACAGTACTTAGTACCACAGCACAAGTTTGACTTTTACACTGCTGCTGGACAATTTATAGTGGATGACATCCTCACTGGATGTTTTGGAGAAGCTGTTGGGAGATATGTATGAAAATGCTGGTTAGCCATGTATGGCTGTCAAAATTATTTGTTCATTTTAATTTCTCCAAGTCTTTTGGGTTTAATACCATGACAGGAATGGACCCCATTCCTAAGTCAAAGTATGATTAAAGTTCATGAAATTAGTATTGTTTCAATCTTTGATGTCAGGCAGTAATGCTCTTCACAGTACCCGCAATGTGCCCAGTAATGACTCCTTCTAAAGTTCGTATGGAGATACATGTATTGAGAACATATCCAAATATGATTGTAAATTCTTTTTTATAAGATCCATTGCTCCTACTACTATTGGAACTGTCTGGTATCTTTCATCCACATTGCTCTCGTTTCTGCCTGCAGATCCTGATATTTTATGACTTTGTGTCTCTCTGTACACATGACACTGTAGTCACTAGGTGTGACAATTTCAATGATCTGTGCTACTTTTGTCTTCTTTTCTTGGACAACTATATCCAGTTTTCTATCATCTATGTTTTGGACTGTTGGTAATGGGTGATCTCATGTGATATAAACATCATAATTTACTATGATGCTTTGTGGCTCATGTTTCCAATGTTTTTCAGCCACTTCAATACCATAATGTTTGCACAATCCCCAGTGCAACAGTCTCGCCACATTATCATGCCTTTTAGTATACAGTCCTTCTGCCATTAGTGTGTTGCAACCAGCAACAAGGTGAGTGACTGTTTTCAATTCAGTTTTACAAAACCTACATTTGTCTGTTTCTCCCACATGTTCAATGGACTTTGTAAACCAGCATGTACGTAGCCCATTATCTTGGGCTGCTAATATAACCTTTCATTTATTGGTTTGAATTTGCCTCTCCTTAACCATTCCTGTATTTATTCCTGATCAACATGAGGTTCTTCCAGACGTTTTCCATACATGCAACTATATTATGTTTTTTCCAAATATCTTGCTTTCTCATCTGGTTCTTCACCTTATATTTTTTCTTTTGTTTTTTGGCACATTCAGGTCTGTCTGGTTTTTATCTACTTCTGGTTTAATTTCCATTCCTGCTTGATGTATATATGCTTCTGGTAAATTAAGCAGAGATGTCATCTTAGATTTATTCTCTTCATATTTCAAAACTTTCACTACATTTGGATCTTGTGAGGTCAGTAGATATGTGTGGAGTCCCACAGTTGCAGATATATACATGTAATCAATTTCAAGGAGGCCCATTCCTCCTTTAGAACGGGGAATATATAATCTTGGTATACACTGATTTTTATAAATCATTTGGTGAGCATGAAGCATCCTTCTTGTTTTAATATCTAATCTATCCAACACTTTGGGGGTCAATAAATCACTCCAAAACTGTAAGTTAGGACAGGAAGAGCAAACTGATTTATAGCTTGGATTTTGTTCCTTGATGTCAATGCTGTTCTCATGATTACTTTAAGTCTTCTAAAGTATTCTTTACTGAGTTTTATTTGCATTTGTTCATGTTTTATTGCTGATTCTTCATCAATTCCCAAGTATTTATACACTCCCTCTTACCCAAGTTCTTTTATATCACATTCTTGTCCCAAACTGATGTTTTTCTGCTGCTTCAGTTTTCCTGCTTTAAAGGCTGCTTTTGCACATTTATCAAAACCAAATGACATTCTAATATCATCTGAAAAAGTTTTGACAACCTGCAGTTGTTCTTTCAGTTCCTCATTTGATGAGCTATACAGTTTTAAATCACTGACAAACAGAAGATGAGAAGTCATTAGACTTTGTTGTTTTTTAGGAGCCAATTATAGCCATGGCCTAGGCTGCCAAGTAAACAACTTAATGGATTAATGGCAAGGTAGAATAGCAATAGTGACAGAGAGTCACCCTGGAATATCCCCCTTTGAAATGTTATCCCTGGGATAATAATATGTCATTTATCATGGCTTAATTGTAAAGTGGTTTGTAATTGTTTCATGGTTACTGTAATGTAGTCAATCAATGTAGAGTGTATCTTATACATTTTAAGCACTCTTTTATCCATGAATGTGGGATACTATCAAATGCTTTTTTATAGTTAGTCCATCCTATACTTAGATTCTTCTCCTTTTTTACAGTTCTCCACTATAACTTTATTTAACAATAAATGATCCTTTGTTCCATATGACTTTCTTTTATTTCCCTTTTGTTCTACTGCCATAATTGAGTTTTCTTCTAAATGACTATAAACTCTGTCAGAGTCAATTCCCCTGTATAGTTTATATGTCATTGGAAGGTAAGTTATTGGTCTATAATTTTTAGTGTAGCTCGCAGGTTTACTCTTAAGTAAGAACATAGCTTTGCCTGTTGTTAGCCAGTGTGGTGTCTGTTTGGGGTGCGCATATAAATAGTTCTTACTCATGGCTAAATCCTCGTGCAAAGATTTTAATATTTTAAACCAAACCTTAGGTACTACATCTGGGCCTGGGGTTTTCCAGTTGGAGGCCTTTCTTAACTTTGTTTCAATCTCTCTGGCTGTTACTTCATCCCATTTCATATCATGTACCTTTAGACATCTTATTATTTCTTATTCTTTCTTTTAATTCTTCTATCCATTTATCTTTGTTATGTTCCACAGGATCCTCATAAATACTAACTTCATAAATAATATCTACTTTCTCTTTTTTTGTGGTCTTTCAATTCCTTTTACCTTGTTTCCCAGTTCTCTGTAAAACTTTTTTGGGTCATCAATAAATTGCTTATTTTGTACTTTTCCCTTATATTTATCTGTATATCTTCTAAGTTTTTACACCTGTGCTGAAATTTTTAGTTTGTTATTTGCAACAGTGCATGATAGATCCTGGTCTATTCTAATACTGTACATTACTTTAATCACATCTATCTTTCTTAGTATTTTTGTTGATCTATTCCTTCTTCTATAATCTTCTAACAGTGACACTTCTTGTCTTAATTGCTTTATAGTTTTCTCTATTTGATACTTCCATGATGGTATTCGATTTCTCCCATTCCTTTCCCTCACTACCCCGTGATCTTGTGGTAGAACTTTATCAGTTATTAATTTAGCAGCACAATAGTATATCCTGTTCACTTCTGTTATATCACATGGATCTCTATGGACAGTCCTAATTACTGCATTCATTTGTTTTATCAGACTTCTTACTTTTTGGGTTTTATTGACCTTCTGCAGTCTATTTCTCTTATTGATCTTAATATATCTAGCCATGTCTATTAAATCAAGCTACACTTCTCTTAGCTCATTTTCTTCCAAACTGAGGGCACATCCCTTATTTTCCATTTACTGCGGACATTCTATAGAAAGTTCTATAGCAGCTTCCTGTGGCACATTCTCTTCAATTTCATCCTGTGTCATCTGTTGCTCTGTCATATGGGAACTCACTGGCCTATCACTCCTCAGCATTGACTTCATCAGAGTTTCCACAGTTTCCAATTCCTTTCCTTGCTGTCTAGCTTCAAGTGAATGTTTATACTGCTTTTCTGTGAAAGGCTCCAAAATATCTTGATATGGCACCTGACCAATTGCTTCCTATTCCACTGGTTTCCACTTAATTTGGATATCCATTGCTCTATCCTATTGTGCTGCTTTCTGCATTCAATTTTCTACACTGAATCCTTCTCTTTGCAGCTGCTCCATAACCTCAATTTCTATTTCTTTGACTTCTCCATTGCTAATCTCTTTTTCTAGTTTTCCTCTTAGTCTTCTTATTTTTTGTATTGTAAAGTTTTCCATATCCAGATTCATTTGCCTGTATTTCTCTTCAAATATCTTTGGTGCTGCTCTTTTTGTATTGATTAGTTTTGCTTTCTCCTTTGCATAAATATTACATCATATTAAATCTCTTTTCCTTTCTCGTGTCTATATTTCTTCTTCACATGTCTCCTGGTCTTCTTCCTTTTCCTTAATCTGGGGACATGTTTACCATGTGAATAGATTGTTGATAGTAAAAAACACAGTTAATTCTTTTGCCTAGGCACACCAATTGACTGCAGTGAGATTAGAACCCCTACTTAAACAGGTACACCAGCTAGATAACTCAGTATTTAACACAAGCACTATGGCACAAGTCTGACATTTACAATGCTGCTGAACAATTTATAGTGGATGACATCATCCCTGCATGCTTGAGAGTAGATGTTTGGAGGCCTGAATGACATGGATGTGTAGGCATATACGACTGACAAAATATTTGTTCTCCATGGAACAATATAGCTGACTGCAGAATACATACTTATGCTTTTCTGACCACACACACACACACACACACACACACACACACACACACACACACACACACACACACACACACACACACACACACAGTGAGACCATAACCCCTACTTAACTGGATACACCAGCTAATGAACTCAGTACTTAATGCAAGCACCATGGCACAAATCTGACTTTTTGCAATGCTGCTGGACAATTTATAGTGGTTAGTGGATGTCATCACCATTGCATGTTTGAAGGCCTATATAACATGGACATGTAGGCATCTACGACTGTCAAAATATTTATACTGTGTGGGACAGTATTGCTGACAGCAGGATACACAGTTATGCTTTGCTGACTACACACACACACACACACACACACACACACACACACACACACACACATGCACACACACACACACACACACACACACACACACACACACACACACACACACACACACACACACACACACACACACACACACACACACACACACACACACACACACACACACACACACACACCAGTTGACCTCAGTGACATTAACACCCCTACCTAACTAGATACTCCAGCTAGAGAACTCACTACTTAACACTTGCACCATAGCACAAGTCTGACTTTTACATATCTGCTATAAAATGTGCAGTAGATGACATCCTCATTAGATGTTTATGAGAAGATGTTGTGAGGCCTGCATGAAATGGATGTTGAGCCATGTATGACTGTTAAGACATTTTATTTCTGCATGGGACCAGATTTATGATAGTATGATACATACTGATTTTCCTCTGACTATGCACACACACTTACACATGCATAGAGACACACACATAATGTGGCTGCTGTGCTATTTTAATAGACATAAAAGTATTTTAATCCCACCTGCAAAACACAGTATTTAATGATTTCAGCACCCCTAAAGTATGTTTTTGCCTTGTCATAGTGGTCTTTATAGATGATAAGATGAGAGTGGTGTGCAAAGTATGGATATAGTATTTCCTGTTGTGTTTCCCATGCACAGATATACTTTAAGAGACAGCTTGTCAAACTAGATGCAAAGCAATATTAGGAATGCATGTAGCAGAAATGAGATATAAGCAGCTGTTTCCCAGTATGTTGTGTACATTACATACTTAAATTGTCACATACAGGCACACACACATTTTGTGATCATATGCGTGTTCATATTTGTATAGAGTTACTGTCTATATTAATACATATATAAGACAATCTGAATGTGTAGTTTGATTATAAAGGTGTACATGGTATGTAACAATGCAGTTTGCTATTTATTTCTGTAGTGTAGTTGATATTTGTGTACAAGTACGGAGATCCCAGATTTCAAGCATATGGATACAGGTAAGACATGACTGAAGTATAAATATGTGTTTAGTCATTAAAAAGTGACTTAACTAGGCAGTAAACATAGCTAATACATGTTAATACGTAGTTTCCATAGCGCATCGCAGAGCAGCTGGTTTGCACGATTGATGGCAAAGTGTTTGCACATGTGAGATACACATTGCAGGACTCCTACCTGAATTTGAGAAGTACTTTTCCATTTTGGCTGTGTTAGACACAGCTAACAGATTCTAAGGTGTTCATAAATAGTTCATATTGGAAATGTTGTGTCATAAATTGTATAGCCTTAACAAAACATTTATACTGCATTCCCTATTTGTGCACAAGTAAGCAATGAGCAAATGAGGGTCTCTGCTTCACTGAGAAAATAATGAGAGTTCTATTGGTTCACTTTTATCCCCACAAACACACTAAGTGGAAAGCCACAGCAATCAGCAATTTGGACAATATTGAGCTGAAGAAATAACAACTGTTACCTAGCTGACTCTGTTGCAACAGGTGTAACAGTAGTGAGTTCTCATTTTGAGCACAGGGGGTACAGGGTTCAAATCCAGCTCTGTCTAATTTTTTTTAATTTGTATTGATGATGTAATTAAATATTTACATATGATAAATATTGGAAATGTGAGAGGGACTGACTACAGTGAAGTATTGTATAAAAACAAACAGTACTCAAGGGATTTAAGTCAATAGTATACATATGGAGTTACATATTTATACAGACATCCATGTAAATAAATAGTTTATATGAAATTTTTAATATGAGTGCCTTTATTCTACTTTAAATGTCTGTTTCCTTAGTGCAGCAGGTTTAAGCAGCATTGTGCAGAGGTAACTGCACTATGCCATAGGGCATGAAGAGCCATTCAATGTCACTCGGCATTGGTGCATAATGCCAAACTCCACACAAATGCAGAGGACAAAAAGTGAAAGGCTTCATTAGGGATTTATTATTCATTTGTATGGTGTGTGATTCTATTTTTTGACCGGATTAAAGGTGTGAAAATGGCATAGATAGGAAAGTGGTGAAATGGGAGGCAATCAGGGGAAGAATAAATGGAAGCAATATAAGACTGTGCAAGAGGGAATTAGGAAAGAACCATAGCTATCCACTTCTTCAGCAATGTAAAATGAACATGGATAGAATATTGGATAAATTTAGACTGTCACCTCAACAAAGATGGATGACAACAATGCAATCATGTTGTATAGCCAATTGGACCAAATCAAGTTCATAGGTAGGTAGTAGGCTATCGGCCCAAGGGCCTAAGTAAGCCTAGCCAACAAGGTTCCCTGGCTTACGCCACCCAAGAAAGTTATTTTTCTGTGCCCCTGTCGAGCAGAGCCACAAAAGTGATCCCCGGGGTGTATTTCCTATTTCCTATCCACTTATCAAGATTTTTCTTGAAGAGTGCTTCTATGAAATAATTAAATCCCTAACACTTATAAATCGAGTAGAAGGGAACAATAATGCCTTTTTTCCTAGATGAGAACCCTTTTGTAATGAGGTGTGCTACACAGAAGGATTTCACATTCCAAAAGGGGCATTGTACTCTACAATGGGTCTAATGAGTGTAGCAGTAATAAATTTGACATACAGAGAAACCCTCTAGGCTAAGTGTTTATCGATTAAGTGAAACACAATAGCCCCCAATAACTGCAGAGACATAGAGAGACCACAGTATTGCGTCAAAAGAGCACATGTGAAGTGGAGAACTACGTATGGGATGATTTTTTTTTTTTTTGCGGGACAGGTGCCCAATTTTTGTTTTTTTATTTCAGTAACAGAGGGATGTTGCATTGTATTAAGCAGACAGCAACAGTGCCAAACATAGAGGAAGGCAGTTTATGAACTAGGAAGGTACTGTGACAGTTGGCATTTGTTTTTGGTTTGGATGCTCTTGTAACTGTTAGTTGATTTAACTTTGCAGACATGTTTTAGGTGTATAAATTTTATGACCTGACAGATTCTTTGGTGTCTGTATACACTGATAAAATTAATTTGTACAGTGGGGATTTAAACCTATGTATAATAGACAAAACACATTCTTCCACATAGGTGTTTTTTTCATCCTTGCTCTAGAAGAAGTGTTTATCAAACGTGCTCATTATTTATATATACACATGACAGAGTGAGGTTAACCACATGTGTGTGTGACCTGACAAGGTCCTGGATTATAGTGTATGACTAACATTGAAGTATGAAGTCCATCCAAGGCCAGAAAATAAATTATTGTATAGAAATATAATTGTCAATATACTCTCAATCACACATATAATTCATATGAGCTTCAGTACTATACATAGTTATAGCTATTTATAATTATGTTTACATTGTTCTTTATTTTTTAAAATTGAGTGGACAGGCATTAATACAATTGGAAGTATGCTAGATTAGACCCCTGGCTCACTTGAATTGTGAGCACTAACTTATACCAGTTGCCACAGGGAGCATTGGGCTGTAAGTGCATTTTTCACAGTCATTATTGTGCAGAGTGCTTGTTGCAAATGAGACCTTGTTTAACAAACCTGCTCATTAGTTACACATATGCATGAAATAGTTGAATGTTTAACCATGTACATGTATGCAACATGAAAGTTCAAAAAAATAAATGTTTAATTCTAGAACCATATTTTACTGATACACACAGTTAAACATTTCATTTATATCTGATTTCCTGTGTATGCTCATTGCACCTGCTAAAGATAGTTATTTCTATGTGTAATTATTTTTTGAATGTTACATTTTATATAAAGTAAACTGGAACAGCAGTAATAAAACTTTGGATTTTGCTGTATTAGAACCTAGGCACACTTGAATTTTAGCCCATAGGTTCATAGGTTCATAGGTTCATACTAGGCTATCTGCCCGAGGGCATTTACAAGCCTAGCCCATAGTTTTGTGGCTTACGCCACCCCTTTAGTATGGGGAACTATACCCATTATTTTGCTGTGCCTCTGTTGAGCAGTGACACTGAGGTAATCCCTGGGGTATATCTGCGATCTCCCATCCATTGGTCAAGATTTCTCTTGAACAAGGCCAGCGAGGTGCTCTGCCTCACATATACCGGGATTTTATTCCACAGCATAGGGAGTCTTTGGGTGATGAATCTATCCCTCCAGCACGTCCTATTAATAGCCGTGTTGAGGTTTAAGTCTCCGCCTTGTGGCTCTGACGGATCTAGATTTTTGAGGTGAAGCATATTCATCAAATCTGGGTTTGACATGGCCTTGTATGTTAGGCAAAGGTCACCTCTGAGCAGCGGTAGCGACTGAATAGAGCTGGAGTTCTTTCAGTCGGGCAGCATAGGACAGATGTTTGAGACCCTTTATCCTTTTGGTGAGGAACTTTTGTGGCCTCTCCAGCTGCTGCAAGTGTCGGGTCAGATACATTCGAATGGGGCATTGTACTCAATCATTGGTCTGATGAGTGATGAGTATAGGGAGACTATGACCTCCCTTGATCTAGATGAGAATCCCTTCATGATAAGGTGGGCAATGTAGAAGGTCTTCCTAACTACTTTAGCTACATGGGTGTCGAATGACAGACTACTATCAACCTGGGTCCCCAGGTCCCTGATAACTTCTTCTGTACTCAGTGGATTGCCACCTATTTGGTAGCTAGGGGTAACCTTGTTTTTCCCGAAGGGTATGACTATGCATTTTTTGGCATTTAACTTTAGGCCATGGCTCTGGCACCAGTTATCCGTTTCTATGAGACCCTTCTGAAGGATATCTGTGTCAGATGTGTTTTCTATTATGGCGCCCAGTTTGCAGTCATCTGCAAACTTTGTCAGCCATAACCCTCCTGTGTTTGCTTGTACTTCAGAAAAGTAGATGCCAAACAAGAGTGGGCCCAGGACTGAGCCCTGTGGTACACCACTTGTGACAGGCTTTGAGTCTGACATGGCGCCAGCAACTCTGACCCTGTGGGTTCTGTCACTCAGCCAGTTTGCAACCCATCTTGTGATGTATGGGTTAACATTTAAGCTGATGAGTTTTTCAATGATACCCGAGTGGGGTATTGTATCAAAGGCCTCGCCAGATCGAGGTAGGCTGTATGGACTGCCTTTCCCTCATCAATGGCTTTGGTGACTGTTTGAAAAGTCAACCAAGTTTAGAAGGCATGATCTGCCTTTGACAAAGCCAAACTGGGATGGATCCAAAGTCTGCAAATTCCTATGTCTTTATTTATGAGGTCCATTATGATCCTCTCCATGGCTTTGCAGATAAGGCTTGTCAAGCTAATGGGCGGTAATTTCCAGGGTCGGTGGAGGCACCGCCTTTGTGAAGTGGGACCACAGTTGCAGTGCGCCACTCCTGGGTACGTATCCAGAGGTAAGACTATGATTAAACAGCTGTCCTAGCTGTGGGTTTAATTCCTCGTTGAGTTCGTGGAGCACACAGCCGGGGACACCATCAGGTCCCATGGATGCTGTGTTTTTGCTTTGGAGAGAGCAGTTCTCACTTGGGCGTTGGAGATGTTTGGGGGCTGCAATCGCTTGGCATAGATATCTCTCCTTTTGGGGAGGGGGAGAAGTTTGCACTGAACCTGTCAGCCAGTATGTTGGCAATGTCTGTAGGATCAGTAATCTTCACATCATTTTGAACTAGTTCTGAGCATATCTGGGAGTTTCCTCCCAGGTTTCTAACTATAGCTAAAGAAGGCCTTATGATTGTCTTTTGAGTCTTTAGCTATTTTTCTCTCAAAATTTGCTTTGGATGATTTTATGAGAGCTCTTAGTTTTTACTTATAGTGATCAAGGGTGTCTTACCTTTTAAGGATTTTGCTCTATCTTGTAGTAGCTTCCTCCTTTTGTTGTAGAGTTTGTTTATGGCTGGGGTCCACCAGAGTGGATGCTTGCCTTTGGTACAAAGAGTCTTTGTTTTGCTTGGGATTGCCTTATCCATGCAGTCCTGCAGGTGCTGGTAGAAGGCATTTGTAAGTGATTCAGCGGCTTGAGTACTGTTTTCCGTCGGCTCGGGGCCTTAAAGGAGACCACACTAGTCTTTAGAAGTGTGAAGTCGGCTTTCGAGAAGTTCTTTACTGTGGTCTTTTTTATTTCAGGTGGGGGTGGGATGAGGACCTCCAGCGAGATTAGTTTGTGGTCTGATCTCACCAGTGAGGGGTATACTTCCGGTGTTGAACATTGTGCTCCCATGTTCGTGATGATGAGATCAAGTATGTTTTCTCCTCTTGTGGGGATGGTGACTAGTTGTTCCATGGCATTTGAGTTTATGAATTCCAGGAACTTTTGGGCTAGGGTGTTTGGGCTTGAGTAGTGTTCCCAGTCCATATTTTACAACTGCTACTACAGGAGCAATTAGGTAGCAGGTACAAATTTTCACATTCATTAGTGTGTCTGCATGCTGACCACTGCGCAATGCCACTTAGTGTGTTTGAACAGTGGTAAACAACACATGATAGAATGTATACTTTTTGAAACTGACAAGTGTCTGCCTAGTGTCTGCAAGTGTTGTGGACCTGCAGGTGTTGTGGAAGCTTGCTGCGTGTCTCACAACCCCGTTTCCCATGTTTGCTCTGAGGAAAAACAACATATGATAGAATGCATCCATTTTAGACAGTGCTGTTTTAACCTGTGCAGCAGTAATACTGGGTGTCTGGCAATCTACTGGTATTGTGATTGGTCCTTTGGGGGTGGGGAGGGGTAAAGTTGGCACTGAATCTGTCAGCCCGTATACTGGCAATATCTTTTGGCTCAGTATAGGAGGTACCATTGTGCATCACAGTTGCACTCCATTAGCAAATAACAGTGGGGTCATGTCTACACAATGTTTACACCTGCTACACAAAGTCAGAAGTTTGGCACTCAGCAATTCTAATGAGTTCACACCTCATTTGCTTCTTCACCATGCTTAGAGACCTGAATTTGTACTATAAAAAGGTAACTGTGTAGCACAGGAACTTGAAGGTAAGGAGAGCTGTGTATGTGGAGAACACTGGAGAAGATTGCTATTAATTTGGATTTATCTGCACAGAAGCCTTCTGATCTTGTTAAGGTATGACTGTATTTTTCCAGTACATGCTAGATTTTTTCATGTTACAAAGAAAATATTTTAGATATATGCATTAGAAAATTACACTTTTATCTGTATTCACTTCTTACAATTTTACTGTTGGCATAGGCATTTTTATCAGAAATTTTACTTTATCAGATACACTGCCTTATTAACTTTTATCACAAGTGTTATTGTTACAACTTGCTATCTTACACTCTTCTCCTCTGCTAGTTCAGTGAAATGTGATGTCATATATTGTTAATGACACACGAGTGTTAGGCTTTTTAGGTGGCCCATAGAAGGGGAGTCTTGGGCACAGGGAGAGGTCACTGGCAATCATAGAAAACTGACTTTTCTGTTAAAAATGTGTACACATTTTATGAGTATTTTCTTGAAAGCATTTCTAACAATTGAATAAAATGTTATTCCTTCCTTGGTACAAACTGCCATTTACCTTTTTTTTATTTATTTATTTTTTTGTGGGTTGGAGGAGACAAATGCCATTTGTGTGATGCCACAATGAAAGTTGTGTTTAAAGATGTTTGCTCTTGAAATTGTGTAGTCATCCAGTTCTTTCCATGGTAAACAATACATTACTCCATTGTTATTCCTGGTTTGTGTGTGACTGTGATATGGTACAACCATATAAACCTTAAATGTTAATACCAGAACTGTGTTTCTCCAATGATTAATAATGACAATATATATGTGTACATAAGCAGGACTTTATTATGTGGTATTTCTGTGCTGTAACCTTCTCTTTTTTATGTCACCTAGGAGTTGGCACCCAAGCGTAACAATCCACGTAAACCCCCTTTCAGTGACTCTGAAAATGAGATAATTATGCAAGAATTTAGAAGCATTTAGACACCACAATGTCTTTCTGCTTGAGAGAGGACATGGCGATATGTCTGACAAAATGCAGATTTGGAACCAGATAGTCAATGATGTAAATGCTGTAGGGGGATGCAGCAGCACTTATGATCAGATGCATCATAGGACCACTGATATGATTTCATCAGCCCATAATAGAACAGTTGCAGCTGCACATGAACAGCTGGCTTCAGGGGTGGGAGGCTGCTACAGAACCACCACTGACACCGAATAAAGAGTTCCTGTCCACTGTTAGAGATACAGAGAGCTCAGTGGAAAGTGCACAAGAACCTGTGATTGATGTTGGTGCTGCTGTTTCTGAGAGGACAAGTATGTGCCAGGAGGAACTTCCAGATAAGGTTATGTGAATTTATAACATTTTCTCGTATAGTAAAATATTGAAAGTAATAGTTCATTGTTTTAATTAATTTATTTTGGTTGAACCTATTGATAAATTGATGCAGTTAATATAGTTTGTACATTACACATGGGCTTTGGGTGGACATGTCAGCCAAGTTTCAGTTAAAAGTTTTGTTAATGGTCACAATAGGCAAAATTTCTGTTTCCCTGAGTTATTAGAATTGTGGTGATTGTGTCCTTACCTTTTGCTTAACTTCTTCCAGGACCATCCTCCTTAGCAAGTGTAGAGTCCTCTGCACATGGTAAGCCAAACATATTTCTTTGATTATTGATGACCACTGTATGTGTGAGGTGTGTGTCCTGAGTGTGTGTGTATTGCTGTACCATCTGTGATAGTGGCACCAGTAGTTTGTTATCATATATTAAATTGTAGTGTAGGTATTTTCTTTCCTGTGTTTTGTTGCTTATTATCACAGGTGATCCTGACAGTGGAAGTGTAGGACTCTTACCACCTGATGTAAGAGTGACCTCAGACTCTGATGATGATGGTGGCTAAACAGAGGTACAGTCAGGGGGTGCAGAGGTTGAATCTGACACTGAGGTTCACATTCAGCCATCCCCTGTACTCACATTAGTTACAGCCAGTAGGCCTATGCATACTTATTGCAGTGAGCTCTCAGATATTGGACAGATAGAGGGTGACACTCTTGATCAGGGTAATGTTGTTACTGCAGCTTCATTGCCGGTTGACTCTGGCCATAGACAAAGTGTGGGCAAGGTGGCACACAACAGGGTTGGTAAGGGTGCTTGGAGGAGGCCTGCTGTCCACCCGCCACTTCCTCCTGGTGTGTCTTTATGTCCCATTCTACATATGTTTAAGGCCATCATGGAGGCACAGTCACATTCCAAATAGGGCCTCCGAGGACATGCTTAGGGTTATAGGTGTAGCATAGACTGACAGGCCATGTGGCCAATTTAATGAATCGGATGAATGACATGATGGAACAGGCAATGTCTGTAATGGAATGTCTGCTGGGAAGGGGATGGCATCCATGTGGAAATAGGTCAGCAGCATCATCTGATGTTAGCCAATGTGGCTGTGCCTGATCATGCTCCCGTAGTGGCACTACTTCCACCACTACATCAGTGATTGAGTTGCCCATACCCAGATGTGGTAGGCCATGAGGTCATGGTCCTGGCCATAGTTGTGAGAAAAGCTCTTCCAGCAGACATCAATCATGTTCAGGTAACAGCACCACATCTGACTGTGAGCATGGATGTGCCAGTGCAACTCCTGGCAATGCCAGTTTTCGTGGTCAGGGATGATGACGATGAACTGTTATCTCTACCATGCATGGCTCAAACCTGTCCAACATTCCAGGATGTAGAGGTAGCACTGAGCTTGGCTGTGTTCTTACAGATACTCACACACGTTTCACCTTGAGTGCCCATATAGACACACATAACAGTTACATGGGTTACTTGTGAGGTTTACAGCTCACTCGGTCTCAGAGGCCCTTTGATATTTTATCAAAATTTCTGCCTGTCTTTCTTACACACACACACACACACACACACACACACACACACACACACACACACACTACCATTTGTGACTGCCTTGGCCTCCTGCCCCCCCCCCCCACACACACACACAAAACACCCTGTGCAAATGATGATAACTGTGCCATATCCTTGACTTTTGGATTCAGGGATACATAAGTCTTTTTTTTCTGATGCCCAGGGTGCATAGCTGACTGAGTGCTTAGTATATATGCGTTTGTGATGCTCTTTTGAAAATTGTACTGCTTTCTTACAGGTTTATCTAATGTTTGAATCTTTGATGCATGAGACCTGTTACTTGATAGAGAGCATATCTGTTAACATATGTCAGTGCTGTCACGTATTGATGTTATAGCTGTACAAATCACCTACTTTCTACTTAGTTACATTAGCAAGCAACAGTATGCAAGGATATGCCATTCATTTGTTTTCTTAGACATTTATTTCCCTCCTGCAGGTTCAACACTTACCATGGAAGTCCAGCAGTTACAATAGTTTAAATTTGGGGCTGAGTCTGTGGGATGCTAGCAATACATAGCCATTACATGGGTAAATAAAGGTTTGCCTGTCATCACTGTTACTTTATGTATATGCATAGGATGAAGATTTTACCCCTTGGGTGGTGAATATGTGTGCTATCCATTGCCTCTTGGCCAGGGAGAAGGCTGCTGACTCTGAATGTTTAAAGGTGCATTAATACATGAGGCTGATGAATGCATTGGGCAACTGATTTTGTGCTTTCTTGTTGCTGCTAAACTGAAGTGATTGTTTCTGGATCAGTATAACTTTGTTGCAATATTTAGTCTAATTCTTAAATCATAGACTCTGTACAAACAGCCTACATCCCAAACGCTACTACCATTGAACTTTATTTTCAGGCTAAAGATACAAGATGCTGTATGCAGAATAGTGTGACCCTGGTTAGTGTTTCTTCTTCTTATACATGGTATATCTTGCTTACTTGTTCTAATTAGCTACCAAATACATGAAACTGTTTCTTAGGGCAGTGTAGTGTACTATTAATGTAAGGATTATGCTTTTTCTCTCAGTTGCTGTTTTATTTATGGCATGGAACACTGTTCAATTATTTTTTGCTATAGTTCTATTTCTGGTGATGAGCTAACACTAAATATCCATTATTAGGTATTATCTGTTCTCACAACCCCCACCCTGAAAGTCTCACACAATTATAAGGACTGCATCCAGTTTGGCATTAAAAAAAAAAAAAAAAAAAAAGGTAGCCACACTGGTCTACTCTCAATAACAAACTTAACTAAGGTTACTATGTTTTCTAAAGTCTTTCTGCTTAAACTGTTTAATTCAGCCATACTGGATCAATAACACCAAACTCCCCAGCCCTTAAATAAGGCTCCTAATGCTAAATGGTTCCACCAAATTGTACTGTTAGAGGTGCTGTCTGTGTTTAAAAATATAGATCAGAATTTAAAGCAAGTAAAAAAGAAAGAAAACAGCAAGTTCCACCAAATTGTACTGTTAAAGTTGCTGTTTGTGTTTAAAAACAGTACATTGATTAGAATTTAAAGCAAGTAAAAAGGCAAGAAAAAAGCCTATTACTTTAATCACAGGCTCTGAAGATTCCGCTGGTGTGGTTAAACCCTGCTCCACTCTCCCTCTGGGCTTGCTTTGTGCCACCCCCGTCCCTTATTCCCACCCACCCCCAGTACCTATGAATTTATAACCCCTCAGCCACACACCCCCCTCCTTTGCCAACCATTAACAGGAATTCATTCATAACCCACCCCTTCCACTATCTCCTCACCTACTATTACACCTAGGTTGCCTACCTACCAGGAGTATATTCCCCCATTATGTCTCTAATACTTACTAAGTCTTCTAAAATACCACCTCTACTCTACACCCTACCTTTGCTAATCACCCTTTATTCTCTCACCATCTGTGAAAACCAATCCCATATAAGATTCAACCATCCCAAACACCTACCTACCACCCCAATTCCTCTCAAACCTTTCTGCCCACACATTCATGTCCAACACCAACTCCTTTACCCCTGTTAACACCCACCCTGTTATACCCAGATATGTTAACACCAAAACTAAATGCTACCAAAAATTGATAAATAAATTTCTAAAGCTCATAGCTATTTTGCCCCACACCCTTACTATTAATGGGGATATCCGCCCCAACCCTGGGCCACCATCCCCAGACAATACTAACTCTAATCATAATAGCCCAAACATAAGACAAAGCCTAAATAGACCCCCAACTCACTACTGACCTGCCACTTAAACATTAGAAGCATCAACAATAAGGTCCACAACCTCCATGCCCTCCTGTCAACCTACTCCCCCAACATACTTTGTCTCACCAAAACATGGTTAAAACCAACTACACCAGATAATAAAATTCTGCCTCCAGGGTGTAATATACTCAGGCTAGATTGTACTACCAGGAAAGGGGGACGGGTTGCTTTTCTGTATAAAACCACCCTAAATGTTACTCTAGACAACCTTCAACCATCTATATTTAACAAAGCAGAAATTATGATTGCCAAACTACTAATGAATAAAAAACAAATGGATAAACATAGTATGTGTCTATATTCCCCCAGATAATAACTCAGGGACCCTAGAAGACATCCTCTACTAGCTATCCAATGCCTACCTCCAAGAGACTATTGTTCTAGGGGACCTCAATATAGAATGGAACACCTGCACTGCAGAGACCCCAACCACCCACGTAAACCTACATGGTTTTACACAAACTATAACCTCCCCTACTAGGATCAGCAAGCCTAACAATAAAGAAAGTATCCCAGACTGGATACTAATTAATAGCCCCCACCACATGTACAAATCAGGTACTCTCCCTAAAGATCTATGTTATCATTTCTTAACATATACTATTAGGCATAAAGTTGAATGTCCACATCTACCCACCTATAAAATAATAAGAAATAACAAAAACTTCAACCTTAATAAATTCTTAGAAGAACTTAAATTATGTAATTGGTCAGTTCTAAAACAAATACCACTAAATGAGACAGTAACACACTTTAATAACAGAATTCCTGGCCATCCTTGACGACCATGCACCTGCACCCCCTATTAGAATTAAAACAAAAGTTGCCCCCTGACTCACTAAAGAAACCAAACTAAAATCATCCAAAGAAATAATGCCTGGAACACCTGGCTCTCCTCTAAAGCCCCACAAGATCAACTCAAATTTCGGCAATATAGGAATGATAAAAAAAAATCCATATTACTAGACAAAAAAAACTGTTTCTGCCATCTACAGCAGAAACACCACAACAAGCCACAGACGTTCTGGGCAGGTATTAATAAACTCCTCCACCCAGGGCAATCCACAACTCCAACCCCCTCAGGCCCAACCCAAATATCGCCAGAGTTCATTGCCAAAACCTTCAACAGTTTCTTTACAGAAACCATCCAGGCCCTTGCTAGCAAACTTAAACCCACTTGTCCTAACACTGAAACCCCTAAACCCAGTGACATTCTCTCCTTTAGCTTCCAAAAAGTTTCAACTTTACTCATTACAGCCCTAATTAAAAAACTCAAACCAACCACCCTTTCAGCTGACATCCTCCCTGCAGACTACTTGCAAATAGCTGCTGATGTTACAGCATACCCTGTCTCTATTTTGATAAACCGAACCATAACTGTAGCCTCTAGTCCCTCTATCTGGAAAATATCACATGTCATACCACTCCACAAAGGAGGCAGCTCCATTGAGCTGTCAAACTATAGACCAATAGCTATCCATTCCCCTCTGGCTAAAATTATGAAAAAATGTATCCATAAACAACTCTTAGACTACCTTATTCAACATAATCTTCTGGACCAACTCCCAGCATGGATTTAGACCACAACACAGTACTACCTCAGCCCTCCTCTCCTTTTCTAATGTCATAAATTCCAGCTGTAACAACAACAAACTATCTTCTGCCCTGTTTCTCGATCTTTCCAAGGTCTTCAACATGGTTAACCACCAGCTACTCTTACTTACCCTAAATAAAATATCCCTAAACAACCATGCCATACAATGGTTTCAATCGTATCTTAGTGGAAGACAGCAGGCTGTTCTTTGGCAGGACACACTCTCCACCCTTCTCCCCATTACCCTTGGTGTCCCTCAAGGCTCCATATTAGGTCCCCTTCTTTTCTCCCTCTTTATCAATGACCTCCACACTGTAATCCCAGATGCAACCTGTATACAATATGCCGATGACTACACCCTGATCTGCTCAGCCTCTATCCCTACAGATCTCCTTAGTTTAACCCAGAAAACCTTTAGTACAGTGGAAAATTGGATCTCTGGATTTTTGACAGGATATATATCTCACACATCTACACAGACAAAGAGAGACATCATCTGGCTTTTGCTGTGGTAAGACACTCAGCACATATCAGCTTGCCTTGCTTTAGTATGTAGTCAGGGAACCGTAGTTTTTAGTCAGTCAGGTACATTTAGTGAGAATAGTTTAGTATTGTTTTCTGCATCTGTGAGGAAACTATCCAGCTGTATTATTTTTTTATATCTCTGTGGTTGAAACTATGTTGTTTATTGTATTCAGTATTCTCCTCTTTTCTGTTTAATTATTTATACTTAAATATTTTAATACCTTTCATTGTGGCCGGTCCTTTAGAGTATACTTTTAACATCTTGAGAGTACTTAATGCTTCTTTTAGTGACACTGAGGCCACTCCTGAAAGCCTTGCTGCTTTAGTCATGCCGTATGATTTGTATTAGCATTAATTTTAGGCAGTATAATTGGGTACCCTTTGTAAAAGCCTTAGGGTAGCTGACTGGTGGCAGCATGATTATTTCAGACTCTGGGCAGAAAGGAGCACAGCTAGTAAATCCATGCCAGCTTTTTCCAGGTGTGTATGTGAAACTCAGATATCCAAGTAGGCATGTCAGCTGCTGGGAACAGGGACACGGAACTCCAAAGTGGTCATTGTGGAGTTTTTTGTGGGTCTGAAGAGAGACGGATAGTCCAGCCCCAGGTCTGCAGCATGCTCCCTGTGTGCTGTTAAGGGAAATTGTACTTGAGGAAGAGAGATGCATCTGAAAATCCTGTGTGAATCCATCTTTGCTCATTGTGGTCATCCCTCACTGGAGTCAGTGGTGAGGACTGAGTCTCCTTGATTGCTGTTCCGGAGTAGGGACCCATACCAAACACTATCATTCTTGTGTCAAAATACATATATGATTGTACAGGGAAATATTATTCCTTATAATGACTTAAAGAAACTATGGAATATCAAAAGTATATTTTTGTGTTCTTACCTTGTGCTTTTCTGTACTGATAAGGCACAAAGGCTCTTGTGAAATTGATATATATATGTGTGTGTGTGTGTGTGTGTGTGTGTGTGTGTGTGTGTGTGTGTGTGTGTGTGTGTGTGATTATTAGCTAATTTGGAAAAGGTTCAACATATAAGATTAAATATCCTGGAATGCTGTTTGTGATCTGATGAGATGTAATGAAGGGCCAAGTAACAATGAAGCATGATTTCTTAATGTTTTGAAAAGGCTGTTCTGAGTGTGGTGTTTCATTTGTTGGCTAGTGGCCTTAGTAGAGCAGCTTGTGCATGAATTCATCCAGCAACTCAGTTACCCTAATGTCCAGTGGAAGTCAGTTTGCTCTTGGCAATAAAACACTGTTTTAATAATGTATAATAATGGACTTTAGAAAAGCAGTAGCAAACTATTTAAACATTTTCTACAGCTTCAGCCAAATAGCCTTTGCAAGGCTGCTGTTCTACGATTGTTCTAAAGTCTGTTGTCATAAATTATATGTATTATTATTATTATTTGCTTATATTTATAAACAATGTTTCATTTCCTTGGGTGTATCCCTCTTTAAGTGATTTATTCCTGCTTGGAGTAGTTTATTTAGATTCCATGACTAATGTGTATACTGAAAGGCATTAATCAGTGGTAAGATAACATCTGACTGTCCTTTGTTTTACATTATATAAAGCTTAACTTGTTAATGTAATATTTTTACTTTCTGAGTAGATTTAGTTGTAACAGTTTTGGTGTTTGTTTGAAAGAGAGAGAGAGAAACAGAGAGAGTGTGTCTGTGTGTGTGTGTGTGTGTGTGTGTGTGTGTGTGTGTGTGTGTGTGGTCAGCAAAGCATAACATCTGACTGTCCTTTGTTTTACATTATATAAAGCTTAACTTGTTACTGAAATATTTTTACTTTCTGAGTAGATTTAGTTGTAACAGTTTTGATGTTTGTTTGAAAGAGAGAGAGAGAGAAACAGAGAGAGAGAGTGTGTATGTGTGTTTGTGTGTTGTGTGTGTGCCCGTAGAGTGTGATCTAATTCTACACCAAGATATCACAAATCTAATAAAATTTTGAGTCCCTGAAGTGTCCAGGAAAGCATACACTTTGTTTTCTTATGTTTATGATAATTCATTATTTTTACTAGTGTCATATGCCAGACAAGTCTTTCTTGAAATTCTTTTTATAGGTTCATAGGTAGGTACTAGGCTATCTGCCCGAGGACATTTATAAGCCTAGCCAGAGTGTGTCGGCTTTCACCGCTGCATTGATTAATTAACTGATCCTCTGTCAAGCAGAGCCAATGAAGTGATCCCAGGGGTTTATTTTCTTTTACCCATCCACTCGTCAAGGTTTCTCTTGAAGAGTGTTAGTGAGGGGCTCTGCCTGATGTAATTTGGAATTTTGTTCCAAAGCATGGGGAGTCTCTGTGACAGGAATCTATCCCTCCAGCATGTTCTATTTATTGTTGTGGTGAGGTTTAGCTCACTAGAGCGCATGGCTCGCAGTGACTTGGATTTCTTTAGGTGGAGCATGTCCATCAATTCTGAGTTGGACATGGCTTTCTAAGTCAGGCACAGATCACCTCTGAGTAAGCGATATGCCACTGAGTACAGCTGGAGTTTTTTCAGTCGGGCTGCATAGGACATATGGTTGAGGCCAATAATCCTCTTGGTGAGGTACTTTTGTGGTCTTTCCAGCTGTTGGAAGTGTCTTGTGAGGTACATCCTAAATGGGGCATTGTACTCTATGATGGGTCTAATGAGTGACGAGTAGAAGGGCACTATAACCTCTTTACTTCTAGATGCGAACCCTTTAGCAATTAGATGGGCCACATAGAAGGATTTCCTAACTACTTTGGCAATATGATTGTCAAAGGAGATATTAATATCTGCCTGGGTCCCCAGATCTCTTATTACCTCTTCTGTATTAAGGGGGCTGCCACCTATGTGGTAATTCGTGGGTGTTTTATTTTTCCCAAATGGGATGACTATGCATTTTTTGGCATTTAGCTTGAGGCCATGACTTTGACACCAGGTGTCTGTCTCAGTAAGGCCCTTTTGGAGGATGTCCGTGTCAGCCGAAGAGTCAATTATGGCTCCCAGTTTGCAGTCATCAGCGAACTTGTTTAGTCATAGTCCTCCTGTGTTTGCCTGTACTTCTGAGAAGTAAATGCTGAAGAGTAGGGGTCCCAGGACCGAGCCTTGTGGGACACCACTTGTGACTGGTTTAGAGTCGGACCTGGAGCCCGCTATTCTTACCATGTGAGTTCTGTCTGTAAGCCAGTTGGCAACCTATCTTGTGACGTAGGGGTTTATGTTCAGGCTGGTGAGTTTTCCTGTAATACCCGAGTGGGGAATGGTGTCAAAAGCCTTGGTGAGGTCAAGGTAGGCTGTGTGAACCACCTTTCCCTCGTCTATGGCCTTGGTGACTGTCTCAAAGAAGTCAACCAGGTTTAGTAGGCATGATCTGCCCTTAACAAAGCCGAACTGGGTCAAGTGTTTGGAGGTTCCCAATGTCTTTGTTAATGAGTTCCATGATGATGCACTCCAGAGTCTTGCAGACCAAGCTAGTCAGGCTTATGGGTCGATAGTTACCAGGGTCAGTTGTGGCCCCTCCTTTGTGGAGAGGAATAACCGTTGCTGTGTGCCATTCTTTGGGCATGTAGCCTGCGGAGAGGCTGAGGTTGAACAGCGTGTTTAGGTGGGGGTTAGTTTGTTCTGTAGTTTGTGCAAGACACAGCCTGGGCCACCATCTGATCCCATTGGCGCTGTGTTTTTTGGCTTTTGAAAGGGCTGTTTTCACCTGTGCATCTGTGATTTTTGGGATACTACATTTTTCTGGTATTGTTGTGGGCCCTTTTGGATTTGAGAGGGGGTGAAGTCTGCACTGAATCTATCTGCCAGGATGTTGGCAATATCAGTAGGTTCAGTATATTTTGTCCAGTTTTGCACTAGTTCAGCGCATATCTGCGAGTTGCCACTTAGATTCTTAACATAGCTAAAGAAGGCTTTGTGGTTATCTTTTGAATTCTTGGCTATTTTTCTTTCGAAGTTAGCCTTGGATGATTTCATGAGGGACCTTAGTTTCTTACTGATACTGATCAGGGATGTCTTTCCTTCTTAGGATTTGCTTTAGTTCTGAACTAATTTCCTCCTTCTATTGTATAGCCTGTTTATTGCAGGGGTCCACCAAACTGGTTTCCTTCTTTTAGAGGAGTGAGTCTTGGTTTTGTTAGGGATGGCACGATCCATGCATCCTTGTAGGTGCTCATAGAGTGCCTAGAGTAAAGGTTTCTGCATCTTGGGCAGCATTATCCTTTAGCGTGGGGGCTGTGAAACTTACCACCTCTGTCTTAAGTAAGGTGAAGTTTGCTTTAGAAAAGTTTTTTACTGTGGTTTCCTTAGTTGGGGGTGGTGGTGGGGTCTGGATATCCAGAGTGATTAGTTTATGATCTGATCTAACCAGTGACGGGTTGACCTCCGGTGTGGAACACCTGTCGCCCATGTTGGTGATGACCAGGTCCAATATGTTTTCACCTCTGGTAGGGGAGTTTACCAGCTGATCCAGAGCATTTGAGTTGATGAATTCCAGGAAGTGCTGAGCCTGGGAATTTGTACTCGAGTAGTTGTCCCAGTGAATGGTAGGGTAATTGAAATCCCCCAATATCAGGGTGTTCGGTAGGACCTTCATGTTTGCCAGTGTCTCCAGAAAGGTGGAGTGGTGGTCCTGGGTCATTGAGGGTGATCTGTAGCAGGCCACAATTTGCATTGCAGATTTGCCCGATGTTAGTTGCACATGGATGATCTCAGAGGTATCATGCTGTGCCACTAACCTGAAGGTGTAGGTATCCTTAATGAATATGGATACACCCCCTCCTTTTGTGTTTCAGTCCATGCTCTGTGGCCAAAACATGTGGTATGAGTTGTAGCCCGGTACTGCTGGGGTGCTCTCTGGAGCCTTGAACCAGGTTTCAGTTACTACACAGATGTCGATGTTCTCCATACTGAGGAGTGCTTCGAGTGCATGCATTTTGAGATTTAAATTCCTGGCTTGCATATTTTTTTTTACTGTGGCTGGATCTTACAAGGCAAGGTCTTTACTGCTAATAATAATAATAATAATAAGGGAAGGGCTAACTGAGAAATTAAAATATATAACAGAGCATTACAAGCAACAGCAAAAAACAAGTCACCATAAGCGCTGTACCATCTTCTGGAAAGTAACTCTCAGGATGGCACAGATAAACTGTATCAGGTTGCAAGACAAGGAAAGAAACATAAAGAAGATTATCAGACACCCTTTGTAAGGGATGCCAGCGTCAACCTACTCACCAGTCCACAGGACATCAAAGGCAGATGAAAATTATATTTCCAACAGCTTCTAAATGAAGAAACCCAAACAGCCGAGTGCAACTCCAGGTCATTATGCAGTTACTTCCTACTGCACCTCCAGGTGTCAAATATTGCTTTTTCATATTTGCATTAACAATTCCATAACCATGCTATATAAAAGGTATCAGAATATTTCATCTTGAAGCATACATGATGGCAAACACAATTGCGTTGATATTTAACCTCTGTCAATGAGTATTTGTTAGAACTGAAAGATGATAACTTCATTTTTAAAGGCTCAAACCACACCCACTGGGAGTTAAAGGTACACACTCAAGAGAGCTGTACTGGAGGGAATGAGTTAACTAACAGATTATAAATAAATAAATACACTGAACTACAGACTTTTGTGTGTTAGGCACTATTGTAATAACTACACTGTGAAAACGCAAAAAGTGGTCTTTGTACACATTTATCATGGTGCGCATCAATGGCAAGTGCATCATGTTGTTTCAGAAAAACAGAAATTATTACAGTGTTGCTCACATTAAAATAAACCTGTATGCTTCTCACCAAACATCTAAGTTTACAAATGGATAAATCTTCAAAAATGATACTTTCCCCGTTAAGACAATTTAAGATTGATATAAATGAGAAGGCATGTCTTGTAATGTGAAGCCCAAAACAAACATGCCACCATTTTCTTCCTCACTAGAAATTTCTGTTCTGGCTTTTTTTATATCATGTTCAGCACCAAAATGTCAAATGTTGCTCTTGCACAATAATTTTAAAATGTTACGTGTTGCTTCTCTGCGATAACAAATTGCAAAGCAAAATGTCACAGTTCTCACTTAGTAAAATTTAGCTATCATCCCATGTGATAGCACACTTCAAAGTAATTTCTGTGGTAAATAATATCAAACAGCAGTGCTGGTGGCTCTACTCCTTCTAATGGGCTTCTTATCCAAACCCCATACAAAATAGACCACTGCAGAGTGTTTCTATATGCCTTTGAACTAAATGATGAAAGTGAAATTCATCTGATGAAGCTATGGACATTCAATTTAAGTCAACAAGTCCTTTTTTCACCTTAAAATTGAACAATTGTTTTTCCATGATCACAGTAAAATGATTTTACTTTCTTGTGATTATACAATGCAGAGTAAATGTCACAGCTCCACACAATAAAATCTGTTTCCATTTTCATGGCTGTACATTGCATGTGCACTAATTTACCCCTTTCCTGGGACCGTAAGAAGCAAAGAAAGATGTCACAGCTCCTCATAGTATAAACTGTTTTGCCATCCTCCATGATCTTAAATGGCAAATGAATCTATGGCACACAGCAAAGGTACAGGCTGCATTACTTTTAATAAGCTTCCCTTCCTTATACACCCTACAGTTCTGCCATGCACTACTGTTCTCCACTGAACTAAGGAAAATGGTGATACCAAAACTCACCTGCCAGACCTGAGCATGTTTATCTTAAAACAATCCAGGTATCTTACAATGAGCAATTGCTTTTCTGCGATCATCATAAAATGAAAAGCAAAATGTCACAGCCCCACTTGGTGAAATCTGTTCCCTGTCCTCTTTCATAAGCTGTAATTACCATGTCACATAACAGCATGCAGCATGGTGTAGAATGTATTACTTTGAATACGTTTCCTGTCCTCATAGAACCTACGGCATAGCTTTTGGCTGATATTCACTATTAATGCAATGAATACATAAGAGTACCAAATTGTACCTAATGAGACAGAAGGCATAATTTACAATAACATTCTTTAACAAAACAAGAAATATGATGTTGCAGCACAAATACAAACTCATTATTATTCGTTAAAAGTTGTGTGAAACACCACACAAAGGGTGTATTAATGGTACCAGCATCAAGCAGGTCACTTACCCACTGCATACAAAACAATCAAAAGGACTATTATATAAACAGTTTTACAAGTAGAGCAATAAGAAAGAATACAAAATCACTGATTTGTATGCATGAGTTACAATACTAGCTGAAAAAAGCTTTCTGAAATGAGTATTTAGGAAAACATCCAAAATACATTTATGTAATACATATGCATATATTCAACATAGTAAGAAAGACTCTCTTAGGTATCCACTCAGTATATCAGACATATATGCAACCCTAAGTCAAACCCAAATGAACAAAGGACATGGCACAGTCATCATCATTTGCATGGGGGAGGGGGGGGTGTTAGTAGGCCAAGTAATAAATGTGTGTACGAATCGGTGTTGGCACTTTGTATGAAATGTGCATTTGTGTGTGTGTGTGTGTGTGTGTGTGTGTGTGTGTGTGTGTGTGTGTGTGTGTGTGTGTGTGTGTGTGTGTGTGTGTGTGTGTGTGTCTGCATGAACATAATCAAGCTCGGTGCTAGCACAATGTCCTGCCATGTTGGATGGGTATTATCCATGGATGGTAGAGTTGGCAGTTCAGTGTTGTCACTCCAGACCATGGGAACTGCCTCTGTCACGAGTTGCATTTCCACTTTCATGTTCCAGGTATGAAGTGGGGCTGCTACCTGTATGTGAATGTTGTCTGCTGAATGAGCTTTCTTCACAACTACATCCAGAATTACAATCCCATGGCCTACCATGTATGGGTTTGGACACCTCAGTCATTGACGGAACAGGGGAAGTAGTGCCACTATGAGAGCTGGATCTGGCACGGCCATGCCAGCTAATACCAGAGGATGTTGCAACTCTATGAACAAGTGGATGCTGGCCCTTCTCAGCAGATGTTCCATCACAAACACTGCTCAGTCCAGTGTGAAACTTATACTATCCAGTGAGTCACCCAAAAGGTTGAGGCAGTCATGCATGTCAGAATATGCCATGCTTGGGATTCGCAAAATGTCTTACGAAGCCCTGGTGGAACATGCTGTGCCTCCATGGGCACCCTATACATATGTCTGGTGGCACATAATGTCACAACAACATAAAGACGAGGGTGGACAGTGGGCCTCCTCCAAGCACCCATAGCAACCCTCCTGTGGGATGCCATTATGATGGCTTCAGGCAGACTCAACCAGTTCTGCAACTGGAGCAACCACACTTCCCTGATCGACCTTGTCACCCTCAACCTGTCTTATATTTGAGGCCTGAATGGAATGGGTATGTGTAAGCATAATGACTGTGTCTAAAGTAAGGTCAGTGGATGCATGAGCCACAGCCTCAGTGTCAAACTGAACTTCTGCACCCACTGACTATGCCTTTGTATCACCATCATCATCATCAGAGGCTACTAATACTCTGACATCAGGTGGTATAGGTTTTACACTGCTACTGTCAGGATCACCTGTGACGATAATCAATAAACAGAAGAAGGAGAGAAATAGTGAGTGGCAATAATCCATACTTTGTTATACATACTCACGTTAGACGATTTTGGATGTTAAAGGAATATAATACTTTTTAATCTCTCCTCAGACTTACATTTAAGTAATTGTTATTACTAATCAAATAAAGTTTGTGCTTGCCATCTACGGGTGACCTTTCATATGGTAATTATGATGTTCTTGTATAAAGGGGAAGGTAGTGTAAAAAAGGCTAATACGTATCACAATGCAAATAACGTTCTGCCGATCTTCCTCTTAAGATATATCTCAGAAGCAATCTGACTGACCTTTCCCACAAAACAATCTCTCTTGGCCTCTTCTCTCTTCTAAGGCACACATCTCAATGTTTATAGATTTAGAAGTAGTAACATATAAAGATGTCTAGAATATCATTAAATGCCTTATATATATAGCATACCTGGAATTTCTTCTTGGTGAACACTTGGCCTGTTGTTCACATACGCGCCAACATCAAGTAGCTGTGTGTACCCTATGCTGAGCTGTCTGGATCTCTGACAATGGACAAGAAATGCTAATTTTCAGTGATTGGTGGATCCTTATCAGGCCTCTCCCCATAGCCATTTGTTCTTGTGCTTCAGCATCTGTCCTCCTGCATGTTACTGTAATAATATCAGTGGAATGGTGCCATATCTGATTGTAGTTTCTGATATGGCCACCCACTGTGTTTATGTTAGCAACCACCTGCTGCCTTATGCTTTTTCCTGTCAGACATTTCACCACTGCCTCTGTCAAACAGAAGGATCCATGGTGGTGCAAGACGTCAGTGATGACCTCGTTCTCTGCATCACTGAATGGTGGTTTGCATGGAACAGATGATCTGGGTGTCATAATCCATTATGATATGAAACAGAAAAAAAATGCATTTGAAGCATATCCAGATAACATTCCCCTCAAGCAAAATCATTGCACTCCTTCTCAACACAAAACAATTGAACACCCAATGCTCATTTCAGGCTACACACAAGCTAATGGAGCCCCCACACACCAAAAAAAAAAAAGAAAGAAACATTAATGTATTAGCATTATATCCATTCTGTTAACAATTCTGTAATAAGGGCAGCAGTTGTGTAAATGGCTGCTGGATGGCAGGATAATCAATTACTATGCAAAAATTCAAAGTCCAACTGCCCAATCAATTTTTTTTTGGTCTCTCCACTGTTGTGGAGGTCATCATGGGACAGCTGAGAAGCCTAACACCTCCATTAGCTAAACATGTACAACCCCTTGAAGTTGCTAATAAACACAATGCAGTTGTCTGCAGTAAATGGTGAAATTCCAAGAGCAAATGATAATACAATACTATGATGTAATCATACTAACTTGAAAGCACAGCCAAGAACTGATGTATGTGCAGTATACAAGCATTAAATGAAAAAAAAATGGCATACATTTTCACATTTTGTTTTCTATTACATATTAAAATCCATTCAAAATTTGAACATGTAAGTAGTTTATAAAGAGGTCAAACATACCTTATGAAATAGTGCAGTCATTTGTAGAACAATCTCTTCTAAGTAAATATCCAGTCTCCCACTCCCTCCACATCCATAGCTACATCATTACTTTTATACAGTGTAGATACAGCCCTCTGAGCACCGTGAAGATGCAAATAAAGTGTGAAATCATTAGCGTTCCTGAATACCAAAAAATGACTTGGCGTAGGGGATGGAAACATTGTATATGCAACTACATGATTGCATGCACACATCCTAGGACTGCAGAAAGGGTCAATGACAATTGCTAGCTGCTAATGGCTAACAAGTGTTACCGATTGCCCTGACTACAACAACAAGCAATACTGAACAGACTCTTCTCTCTGAAGTATGTATATCATGCAGACTAGACTTAAATAAAAAGTGTAAGCACCTTGAGAGCTATGATAACACTATGACAACAAACTTAACATTAATAGTCTTGTACTAAGAGCACACTGTCAATCTCCTGCTTAAAATCTATCTGAAATGCTGATCAGTTATATTACACATTGAAACAAAGATGCAAATAAATGCCTATGACAACGCATTTCTGTAGTTAAGCCAAGAGGAGGGGAAGATGCTCAGAAAATAAAGAGAGGAAATAGCTGACAGTGTTAACAACCTTACTTTAATATGGCGATTCCTATTATTAGTCTAAAGTATTATTCAAAATCACATTGATGTAGACATTCAAGCAAATGAGAAAGCAAGACTTTTTTTTCCTGATCCTGTGTTGGTGGCAAAGAGAGATAAGCAACACCACTAAGTGTATGTTGTTGCACTGAATTGAGGGTTCAAATCCAGATAGCGTGCTGGCTGCCTGAGTATATGATCAAATTGTAACACACAGAGATCCAGGAAACTTCAAAATCCTGCATTTTAATTATTATTATTATTATTATCTGATATTTGTTACTACAAACAATTGCTTTGTGTGTGGTTACTACAGGCCATTGCTTTGTATGTGTTTGTGTTTGTGCATGTGTGTGTGTTCCTCATTTGCATGATTTGGCAAAACACACTGCTGACTGGCAGCATTTCAAAGCAGTCAATGAGAGTCCATTGCCCAAGATACAATGTTTTGTTTCTATTGCATATTGTATATATGCATATGTAATTTGGCATGCCATCGGTAGTGCATTTTAGAGCAACACAGCTGCATTTTGCTATAGCACTCAATAGCAATAAGAGAAGATATTTCACATTTTGCTTAAGTATCACTGTAGCACACAGTGTAAATGAAATGCAGCTAAAAAAAAGAAAAGGGATGTAGGGTTTGAATTCAGCTTGAAGCTACATGCTGCTTGTAATGTTTGCAGCAGATGAGAAAATGCAGCTTGTATTTTGTTGTGTGGAATATAAATTGTTATATAAGTGTTTTGCCTGTGTAATTTTCATACTGATTAGCAGAACACAAGCAGGACTCACGGGGGAAGGAAAGAATGAACAATTTAATTTCTGTAGTCTCCATAAGAACAGTTTTGTCATTGCTGCATGGTACTACTAAAGAGTGAGTGACACACAAATGATGTAGGTCTCTCTCTGTGGCACAAGCTATAAATGTATTGACTTTGGGCCCATAACAGAGGTGAGCTGGTGTTCAAATCCATACTGTGTGAAAGGAATATGGAAATTATTACTCAAGATTTATGACTTACTTTCATCAGAACTTCATATGCTGTTTTTTCTGTTTCTTGGCTTGTGCACTTGCTCACTATTGAGTGTCATGCAATCAAGCTTACATGCTTAAGGAAAAAAAGTGAAATGTTTATTTACGCAGCCTCCTGTAGCATAAACAGGCTAAGAGGTGATGTAAGGACATCAGCACTCTGGACAGGACTGAGTATAGAATATCCACCCACTGTGCAACTGTCTCTGTGGCACAAGGTGTAAACACACTAACATTAAAAACAAAGCACTGGTGATCCAAGGGTCTAGTCCAGGTAATGCTACTTTTGACAAAGGGTGTCAGAGTGCAATTTCTAACAACACTTTGATTAGGAAGGCAACAATACGTACACATGGTTTTTATAATTGTGTTGATTGCAAGAAATGTCTCATTAATGCTTTGATAAATACATTTTTCTAAGTAATATATCTCATTAATGATTTAGTTATGAAACACAGCTGAAAGTGTGTGCATAATTGTTTAAGCAGAATAATTATGATAATGAATTAAAAATGCATTTACGTATCTATGATGGGCAGAATGCTTAAGTTAAAATCATCTTCACTCTTCACATAGTCCAACTCTGTGTATAGGACAGTATGTATAGTGAAGTATGTATGTATTTATCATAACCCCAACCTGTATTACTCATCTCATGAAAGTCTACCCATCTGACATACATTTACAAATAGTAATACTGCCTCTTCATAGGAATGCATTTCACAGGATATCCTAAAATTACAAACATACAGGCCTATCTGAAGGATATCCTCATTCATACTGAATACAGTTGTTCTGTAATGTACAAAATTGAAAGGGAGTTCTCCTATACCACTGAAAAATAATCACCTAGTTTGCAATTTATGCATTATTTTTTCTTAGGTTTAATTCCCACATTGGTTATCTAATGCTTTACAGTGTGTAATTCCAGAAAGTTATGTGTAAAGTCATCTTATTTAACCTGCAAAACACCAAGGATAACAATTCAAGCCATTAAGTCTGTCACTGTTGACCATCTGCAACTGTGGGAATAGGCTGAGTATCACACATGACAAATCTCACTGTCATGTTTTGCACCTGTAGAGATGTTTGACAAAATGCCTTCATCTTTGTTTGCAAATGTCTCTACTTTCCATCATACAAATGCAGTTGGCATGGTTGTGCATGTTTGCACAGCAGCTGTTCAAAGTAAGATCGGAATATGGTGCCAGTTCAGACATAGTGTTGTTGTTTGACTTCTGCAGACATGGCTGGTGTGAGAGATGATGGTGCTGAATTTAGAGCACAGAGGTGGTCTGTTGAGGAGTCCAGGATTTTTGTGGTACTCCTCATGAAGTGTTATAGCCTTAGGATGTTACAGGGGGACTATACTGGGTCTCAGTCTAAGACTGAGGCTTTGAAAAGATTAGCCAAGGCTGTAACCAGTGCAACTGACATCCCACACACTGGAGGGAATTGTCATCACCACTATAGTGCCTGAAATAGTGCAGAACTGTCAGTTGATATTGAACCCTAACAAAGAAAGTTGCTTCTTTTCTCCCCCACTTGTAAGTCTTCTTCACTGCCTTTACCATAAAATCTAATAATGATATCATTATCTCCCCAGATGCACAAACCAAACTCTTAGGCATCACAATAGACAACACCCTCAAATTTGATATTTATGTCAATCAAATTATCAAAACCATTAACAAAACACTTGGCTCCCTCTATAAGATCAAACCTTTCCTTATTCCATTTGCTAGGACTGCTATTGCTCATTCCCATCTACTCTCCACTGTTCTCTATGCTTCCCCTCTACTCACTAATTTGAACAAATCCGCTCTTAGCAAACTCTCCAGCTGTTATAACCATATTGCTAGATTTGCAACAGGCATGGCCTATAGAACTCACCACTATCACAACCTAAATCTTCTAGGGTGACTAGAATGGCCTAACCTACTTCAGTACAACCAGCTTATAATTGCCCATAAAGTTCTCAGCCACCCTGATACTATGGCTGCACTTAACAATATCATCAGCCTTTATAGCAACCTGTGGTCCCTTCGCTCTTCTAATAAACTACTGGTTCAAACATCCAAAATAAACAACTCTGCTGGGGACTCTCTGTTTGCTAACTCTGTTGGCAAAACTTGGAACTCTCTTCCTGCTGATCGTACACTTGAACCCTCTTTTACTCAGTTCAAAAAAAGCCTCAAGCTATACTTTAAAACTCACTGGCTATGTCCTTGTTCAGCACCTGACTAGATCTTCCTCTATAGTGTGTAATCATGTTACATTGCCTAGTCAATTTGTCAACACTGTTTTAAAAATGTATGATTATATTACCTGCTTGTTCGACTGGAGCCTGTAAACTGTGTGCAACTTGTAATCATTTTGTGATTTTTACTGTATGTTCTACCTTGGAGCTTTTCTCCCCAGGCTGCTGCTGAAAATGGACATGTATCCAGTCAGACTATCTCAATCAACAAATGTAAAATAAATAAATAAAATAAATAAAGAAAGAAAGACCTCCGCAGCTAATGAGAGGATGAATTTAGAACTGCTGACATCCCTGTGTCCTCCCTTCTACTTGCTCCACCCCCCATTTCACCACTTCCTTGTCAACCTCTTTTTCACACGTTTAATCTGGTCAAAAAATAGAATCATACACAACACAGATGGCCAGAAATGGCTCTTAAGAAAGCCTTCACTTTTTTCCTTCAGCATTTGTGTGGACTTTGGCATTGTACATCAAGATTGAATGACGATGAATGGCTGTTCATGTCCAATGGCAATACCTGGTCAGTTGTTGCCATCACCCACAGGAGCTCAGTTATCCACTTGCAAAGGTGCTTAAACATGCTGCAGAATCAGAATACAGAGTAAAGGAAATAACCGGCAACAGTTACTCCAACAGTTCTTTGACAATAGGATACAGCCAAGTGTAACTTCCTCTGTGGAGTGTTGACATAAATGAGTTGTCTGAAGATTCATTTTTCACCATACCAAGTGTTCAATTCAAGATGTATGCTACATTATTTCCTACTGTAATGTTGTATCTGTATGATAGTTTCATGACACATATCTTAATTTTTATCCAGTTAAGACCTTTAATTAAAATATTTGGAATAATGTTGCAAAAAGAATTTGCAAACACATCCATGACTATAAGGAAGACTTGGTAAACCACCATTATTCTATTTGTGGCTTAATTAGATTTTGCCTGTCCTACAGTTTCTTGATCCCCAGAGCCATCAGTTACTGATACAGAGCATTACAGATGAATATTGAGGATGCACCCTAAAGATGGGCATTAATGACCCCTGACACCACCCTTTCATATGTGTCTGTATACCTGTCTCTATCTTCACCCCTTCTGTCTCACACCTTTATACTGGTGACTATTCATTATGCTTATGGATATAAATGTCATGTTATGGCATTTTTACACTGCCATTAATTTGCTGAAGGATAATACCTACATCTTCCATTGGCTGAATAAGTTATTACTGTCCCTTCAAAGACGTGATTTTGACACATTCAAAGTAAAAATTCCTTTCTGGTGTGAAGAGATAATAATTGAGTCTGTAAACTTAATTTTTTTCATCTTGACAAAGGTTCAAATCCAGGATTAGATGAAACTCTTACTGCCTGTTTTTATAAGTGTCTTCAAAGTGAATGTGCTGTCTTGGTATCTGTCTAACCACCTTCTTTTTTAACACTTGTAATCCTCAGCATTCAAGCTAGGTCTGACAATGAGCCAGTGTAGTATGTGATGGTAAATGCATTTCAAGCGTTATTGCAAAATGTGGTGAGTTTTTGACTTACGCCACATTGTATACCCAATTAATTTGTGATTTTCCTTGAAGCATGTCTTATATGTAGTAAGTAAAAAAGATTATTTCATAGTCAGTACTGATGCAGTTTAACCAGGCAACAAATTTATAACATTCATTCCTATGTATTCTTAAAGTCATAATTAAAATTAATTATGATACATTCTAACACCCTTTGTAAAATGATTTGCATACTGGAATCAAAACCCTGACACCCTTTGTAAAATGATCTTTATACTGGAGTCAAACCCTCTGGCACCCTTTGTAAAATGATCTATATACTGGAGTCAAATGCTGATTCAGCTCAGCTTTATCAGTTAGTTTATTGAGCTTATACCTTGTGCCACAGAGAAAGTTAGGTTCACAGGTGGATTTTCACCACTAAGTACTGTCCAGAGTGCTGACGTCTACACATCATCGTTAAGCCTGTTTGTGCTACGAAGGCTAACCCAGTTAAAGTATTTAATTCTTCCTGATGTTTGCTCCCAACTAAATATCACACAAACAAGGAAGGCAAGAACGGCACTTCATTTGTAAATCGAGCTTTGCCCTAACATGGAAAAGCATAATACAATATGTGAAGTATATATATTCAGCATGTTAAGATAAAACACATCTCATATAAATGGAATCAGAATCACAACATTTGCTCTCTGAAACTTATTTGTGCAAAGGTTGGCAGAGAGCACTACTGAACACCACTAAACCCAGATACTTCACAGTCGGAGTTTAACACATCAAAGTACAATCATGCATGTGCCAACACTTTGCCAACATCTGCTCAAATACATTTCTCAGCATTGTGCTTTAGGAAGAAATTTTGAACAGAAAGTAGTCTTGTTGCTGGATTATATTACTTCATTATATGGAAATTGCTTGATGTACTCATGTGAAATGCAGCAAACTTTGTTTTCACCTGACCACTTTCTTCTGGACATTTGGGCCTGCCCTGCAGCACTGACACAAATGGTATACAACCACAAAGAGCCTTGGTACACATACTTCATCATTACTTATCCCTACTGCATTAGAACATTAAGTATTATCGGTAGTGACAGTGCACTTTGTCCATGCATGAGGACATACCATTGCTAATATCAGTATCATTCATTAAAGTTTACATATCATCACCTTAACCTGATGATCCATGAATGCTTCACTGTCCATCCTGTGTTTCACAAGGGTGTATATGTGTCCTATGTACACAACACAGGTACATGTCATTCTTTTTTCTGCAGTATACATTAATGACAGCATACCTGACATAAGTCAGCAGTATGCATTTATTGATTGTAAGATTGCACTTACTCCTTCATATCAACAAATATGGCTTTGCACGATACCTTCAACATCACAATATCTTCTCTGACACAGAATGAGAAGCTAATCCTATCTACACTGTACTGTCACCCTCAGACTTCTGCAGTGGTGCTTGGATTAAGTACTACATTCCCTAGATTACCTAAATAGGTAGATAGGAGGTTCTAATTTCATCACAGTCAACTTGTGTGAGTGTTTGTGTACACAGTTGTGTTAGTATGCCTTTGCATACTACTGGCCTCAATAAAATAGTAGACTAACAAAACTTTTACACTGTAGTGTGAGTCCACATCAATGTCAGACCCTTCTTCCCACATCATCTTTGTTGACAGACAACTGTGATGTCATCTTGTATAAAGTGTACTTTCACAAGATAGAAGTCAAACATCTGTGGTGGTGCTTGCATTAAGTGCTGTATCCACTTTATTGCATAGACAAGTAGGGAGCTCTAATCTCACAGCAGTTGCAGACAACTCGTGTGCATATGGAGTTTCACAAATATGGCATTAACTACTGTTGGCCTCAATAAAATAGTAGCCTGAAGAAGCTTTTACACTGCAGAGTGAGTCCAAATCAATGTCAGACCCTTCTCCTAAAATCATCATCTCTGCAACATAGTGGTGAAGTCATTCTCTATAAAATGCACTCTCACACTGTAAAAGTCAGACTTGTATGGTGGCACTTGTGTTTACTGTGTGCTCTAAATTGTATAAGTAAATAGATAGGGGGTTCTCATCTTGCTACAATCAACTTGTGTGTATGGTGGTATGTCTATAGCATCAATGATGGATTAGTTCAATAGCTGTTTGCATTTGGCTTATACTTGTGAAAAGCAGCAGTGGTGCAGTATTAGTGTTGTCACCTGACAGCAAGAGGTTCTCTGGTTTGATTCTTGGCTGGAGTGCCTTCTGTGCTGAGTCTGCATGTCCTCCCTGCATTCATGTGGGTTTCCTCCAGGTGCTTCAGTTTCCTCCCATGTTACAAAGACATGTGTCTGGAGAGTTTCTCTCCTGGCCTCTGCTGAAAACTGGCTTTGTTCCAAGTTGGATTTTCCTGGTAAACAAATGTTAAATAAATAAATAAAAATTACATGGTCAGATCAATCCCACATCCCCTATTCACTCTGTCTACAAACACTTACTGTCTACCACAAACTGATAAGGTCGTCATTTCAATAATGCACTCTCACAAAATTTAAGTCAGACTTCTCCTGTGGCTTGCATCTATATACATTTGTGTATATATTGTGTCATTTGATAGGCAGGAAGTTCAAATATAGCAGGGAGACTCCCTTGACTCTATGTGTGAATGTAAATGGATGCAGGTGCATCTTGCACCTGTTAGTATTAACAACATTTACAATTCCACATAGCTATAGAAGTCATTTTTGCACACACATCTTCTTTGCATGACACAGCTGATGTCATCCTTTCAAAGATGCAGTGTGGCTCACATGCAGTCAGATTTTTCCTGTGTATATTGTTTCAGCACATAGGTAGGGAGTTCAAATACAGGAGTGAGTGTGTATTTCTTCCTCTTACTGTGCAGAACAGGCAGCAAATACTAATACAGGTGTATCCATAGAGTGTGGTTCTGCTGTGCAACCACTTTTTACTGGAAACATGAAGGTAATAGACAATGGTGATGTCATCCATTGAAATGTGCAGTGTCACAGTTGTCAAATAAATCTGTAGTTGTGCTTGTTTTTCAGCAAACCTTCATTAAGCTGTGATGTTGACTATATAGTTCAAATCCCATCACTGCTTGCAGTTCGTGTACATGTTGTTAAGTGTTGTCACCGGCATGTGGTATGTTCATGTGCAGATGTATTTTCCTGTTACAACAGTTTATTCCACATTTTCATTGGAAAGGCTGTATTGAAGACTGATGCTGTCATTTGAATAGCTTGTCATTCCATAACAGTTGCAGTGAGATACCACATCAGGAATGAGGACATGATATGATATAATGTATGGTGGTTGCCTAAGTAAGGCATGCTTTCTGATATGAGATTATATCCACATTGTATATAACGGCTGTTCTACAGTCATAGTGACAACAGTTGCGGGCTACAGGTGTATTTGGATTTACCTAGCATCAGGCAATGTTGACTGACATACAGCTGCATTCATTCTAAGTAAAAACAGAAACACATATTCCTTGATTCATATCTATGATGTAATGTTGTCACATAATCACACATAATGACAATTAGTGATGCACTTATACTATGGCATATTCATTGATCCCATGACAGTGTTGATTTTCTCAACACTTAGGCAAGTGTTCCAAATGAGCATTGAATGACTGTAAGCATTTGTGTCCATAATTGTTCTGCAGGAAAGACATCCCCCCAATTATATTGTGTACATATAGGGTGGCAGAGGCCTCCCCATCCATTTTAATAAATAAAAATTATGGGCAAATGAAGTATAGTTGATTTAATGACTTCACATACATGGTTCAACAGCTGTGATAATATTTCCAGTCTGGCTCATGTGATTAAAAGCTATATTGTTAGTTGGAGGAGTTGTACGGCTTGATGCTCTATTCTAGCACAGGGACTCATTTTGTGCCATCATACAACAACAATCACATCACATCAGTCTTATCCCTTGATATGTTACACACACACACATGTGAACACAGCTTTGGATTTCATGGCAGTAGAATTTGTTCTGCCAATATTGTGGTGAAAGTGCTACTGTAGCATATGCATTGTGTCTTGTGGTATGCATGAGTGGGCTCCTGTTCTTGTGTGGTATGCATATAGACATACACAGAAACCTTCCTTGTCCATGGAACATTGATATAGAACTGATCACTACTGCATACACATGACCATACTCATCTAATTGCCATTAGTCTGACATACTGATATGACACTCATTCTCAGGGATCCTTTTTTAATTCACACATAGGATCATAGGAAGTTATTAGGCTAGTGCCCCTATGGCCCTTATAAGCCTAGCCATGTTATATGCTTATTTCCATGATCAGAACCTATTGCCTCTGTCCAAGAGGGACACAGGTGGAACCCCAGGGGTGAATGTACAGTTACCCATACAATCGTCCAGATTACGTTTGAAGAGGGCCATTTAGGTGCTCTGTTTGTCATGGAGTGGGAGTCTGTTCCAAAGGTGTGGTAACCTCTGAGAGATAAATCTGTCTCTCAAGCAGGTTCTATTAATGTCACATACCAGGTTAAAGTCTTTAGAGTGAGTAACCCATATACTATTTGACTTAAGGAGATGCAGCATTTACAACAAAGCAGGGTCAGAGTTTGCCTTATATGCAAGGCAGAGATTGCCTCTGCATAGTCTGTATGAAACAGAATAAAGTGACAGTGACTTCAGATGATCCACATAGGACAAATGCTGAAGACTTAGAATTTTCCTTGTTAGGAACTTCTGCGGTCTCTTCAATTGCTGCAGGTGCTTGGAAAGGTACATACCAAAACGGGCATTGTACTCAATTATTGGCCTGATGAGGGAAGAGTACAGGAGGTTATAACTTATTTTCTTCTGAAGGCAATGCCCTTACTTATGAGATGAGCAATATAGAATTCCCTTCTTAACCCTATGGAGATATGGTGGTCAAAGGAGTGGTTGGTGTCAACCTGTGTGTCCATGTCTCTCACCACTGAGTGCATACTTAAGGTGTTGCTATTGATATGGTAGTTAGCAGGAACATCGCTCATTCCAAAAGAGATGATATTACTTTTTTTGCATTAAGTTTAAGGCCATGACTTTGGCACCAATCATTTGTTTGTGTAAAACCCTCTTGTACGATGTTGACATCATTTGGAGATTCTATGACTGCTCCCAGTTTGCAGTCATCGGCAAACTTTGTCAGCCACAGACTTTTCGTTTTTGCTTGTACTTTTTGAGAAATAGTGTCCAAACAGTAGAGATCTCAGGACTGATCCCTGTGGAACACCACTGGTTACAGGTCTGCTGTTGGAGGTGAATTCCCCTATTTTAACTATATGGGTTCTATCAGTGAGCCAGTTAGTGACCCACCTAATAATATAAGGGTTGAGTTTGTCAATGATGCTTGAGTGGAGGATAGTGTCAAATGCCTTGGCTAAGTCTAGGAAGGCTGTATGCACAGATTTCCCCTCGTCCAGGGCCTTGGCGACTGTCTCAAAGAAGTACCAGGTTTAACAGGCATGATCTCCCTTTGGCAAATCCAAAATGAGGAGGTTCAAGTGTTTGGAGATTACCTATATCTTTGTTGATAATGTCCACGATGATTCGCTCTATGGCCTTGCAGATAAGGTTAGTCAGACTAATAAATCTATAGTTCCCAAAGTCAGTGGATGCACCACCTTTGTGCACAGGAATAACTGTGGCCATTTCCCATTCAGCTGAGAAGAAGCCAGTGCTTAGACTATGATTGAAACGAGTACCCAATGGTGTTGCTTATTCTTATTGGAGCCCCCATGCAGGATGCAGCCTGGGATGTTATCAGGTCCCATAGATGCTGTGTTCCTGGCCTTAGAGAGGGTGTTAACAACCTGTTCTTTAGAGATGCAAGGTAAGGGACAGGTGGCAGGGATGTCATGGGGTACATGTGGTGGGGACAGGGTAGTGAAGTTTTCACAGAACCTGTCAGCCAACAGGTTAGCTATGTCCACAGGCTCATCATATGTGGTATCATTAACTACCAGTTTGGCAAAATCTGGGCCTTTCCTTTTAGATTACGGATGTAACTAAAGAACATCTTATGGTTGTCTTTAGTTGAGGAAGCTAATTAAGATTCATAGTTTGCTTTGGAGGACTTCACAAGAAGTTTTACTCACTTGTTTAAGCTGATGAGGGAGTGTTTCCACTTTAGGGCTCGCTCTCGCTTACTCTTAGATAGCAATTTCTTCCGCTTACTGTAAAGCCTGTTAATAGCAGTTGTCCACCAGGCAAGTTTGCTCTTCACTGAGGAGCTTGTTTTGGTTCTCTCAGGTACAGCCGAGTCAATGCAGTTATACAGGTATTTGTATAAGGCATTGGTGTACAACTCAGCATAGTTGCCAGTTCCATCTGAGTGGGGAAGTGAAGCAAAGCTATTTATACCATCCCATAAGAGGTTATAATCTGCTTTGGAGAAATTTTTTAGTTTAGTTGCTGCTAGGGGGTCAGGTGTGAGAGTTACTTCAAATAAGACTGATTTGTGGTCAGATCTTACCAGGGAAGACCTCAGAGTGGGGGTGCTACAGTGGTCCCCCATATTAGTAAGCACCAGATCCAAGATATTAGCATCCCTTGTGGGGGTGTCAAGCAGCTGGTCCAGGGCACTGGAGTTAATGAAGATGAGGAACCTTGGGGCAAGTGAGTTTGAACAAGAGCAATTTAACCAGTCAATGGATGGGTAGTTAAAGTCACCCAAAGCCATAGTGTTCGGATGTATCTTGATAGACTCAAGTAGACCCAAATAGGCAGAGTGGGTGTCTTGTTTCATGGAGGGGTCCTGTAGCAATATGGCAATGACTTGAATAGGTGTTCTACCATCAATTAATTGTACCTGAAGTATCTCTAGGGAATCATGCTGTTTGACCAATCTGGAGGTGTATTTATCCTTAATGAAAATTGATATATTCCCACCTCTAGTTTTCATGCCTTCAGTTTGTAGTATGAACATGTGGAAGGAGGTTGAACCCAGTATGGCTGGGGTGCTCTCCACAGACTTGAACCAGGTCTCTGTGACCGCACAAATGTCTGCTTTTTCCAAGGTGAGGACTGCTTCCAGTAAGTACAGTTTCATGTTAAGACCTGTTTCATAAACACTCTCAGCAATCATGTCCCTAAAACAACCAGATTAATCAGAGCTAATGCCTCCCCCGGCTGTCCAAGGAAACCAAACTTACCATGCTACAAAGAGATAAAACTTGGAAACTATATAAAAAAAAAATTACCCAACTAACTACTAAAATTCAAACAACTTTGTAACTCCATAAAAAAACTTATAACCAGAGATCATAAAATATACTACTTCAAACTTCAAACCAGCCACTCAACCAACAATAAAAAGTTCTGGGCCACAATCTCCTCCCACCTCCACCCTGGTAACAAAGACAGCCCCTGCCCAAACTCAAACCTTACAGACCTGGACACTGCCACTCAATTTAACTCCTTCTTCATAGACTGTAAAGCCATACTGTCATCCTCTTTTCCCTACCTCCCAAAAACAACTCCCCCACCCCCACTCAATGCCACCAAACACTTACTTTCCCCCCTTCAACTTTGAACCCATCCCCACATGTACTATAAAAAAACTACTACTCCAACTATAACCTAGCTGGAACGCACCAGACAATCTCCCAACAGCCTTTCCAAAACTATCTGCTGAAAGTATAGCCCTACCCATTTCCATCTTAATCAACAGATTCATCCAAGAAGCGTATGTCCCATCCATTTGGTGCAAAACATACATCATCCCACTACACAAAGGAGGCAAAAACACTGACACTTCCAATTCCAGACCTATAGCTATACTTTCCTCCTTTTCAAAAATCTTGGAGAAATGTATCCACATTCAACTCATGTCATATCTTACTCAAAACAAACTTCTTACCCCTACTCAACATGGCTTCTGCCCTGGCCACAGTACCATGACTGCCCTCCTATCCTTTCTTGAAACCATAAATCAAGCTCACAACTCTGGTAAACTTGTATCTTCCTTGTTCCTTGACCTGTCCAAAGATTTTGGCACCGTCTCGCACTCTCTACTGTTAAATCAACTCTCATCTTTCAACCTTTTACCTCCACCTTAGCCTGGTTTTCAAGCTACCTCTCTGAACGTCAACAAGCCATTCAATGGAAATCCACAACCTACTCCCTTTCAACACACCCCCACTGGAGTCCCACAAGGTTCTGTTCTAGGAACTCTACTCTACTCTTCAATGTATTTATTGACAATTTCCACCACGTCATCCCTGACTCATCAATAATCCAATATGCAGATGACTCAACAATCATCTGATTTGCTTACACCCCCTCTGACCTACTTCTAAAAACTCAGTCAGCCCTCTCTAACACTGAATCCTGGATGAAAAATAACCACGTTGCCCTTACTGCTAATAAAACTAAACTTATAATCTTTTCCCCCTCCTGAAACTCCCCCAACAGGCAAAAACTATTTCTCAATACTCAGTAGCAATAACATGCCAAGTGAAATCGTATCTAACACCAGACTCCTTGGCATCATCATTGCCGACCATCTAAAATTTGACACCCATACTGAATCCACCATTAAAAAACACCAAAAACTGGGACTTCTATACAGGCACAACCACTACCTCTCCCCATCCACCAGAAAAAACATAGCTACCTCCTACCTTCTCTCCTCTCTTATGTATGGTGTCCCTCTGTTAAACAATCTCCAACTCAGTCTACAATCCAAACCCGAATCATGCTATAATAAAATAAGCAAATTTGCTACCAACTCAAAAAACACCACCCACCACTGCCGCTATCTCCATACTCTACAGTGCCATGAACTTCCCAATTACCTGACCTTGCTTAAACTCACTAATGCCCACAAACTCATCCATGAACCTACTAGCTGCCCTTCTCTCTCTACCGCACTAAGCCCCTACATCCCTAACTTCTCACTCAGATCAGAAAACCAAAACCTTCTACAGATCTACAAGCCCTCATGGCCCCCTGGCCACTTCCTACTTTCCTGCTTAGTCTCTAAACTATGGAACTCTATCCCTCCCACTCTATGCAATACCCCTGACCACACCAAATTCAAACCTCTCTTGTTCTCCTATATTACTACTAAATGGATATGCCCACCCCACTCCTCAACTTAAATTCCCCCTCTAACCATTAACTTCTCCACCCTCTGCAATAATTACTTTGTCGATCATCCCACTATACCCTAACAGGACAGGCAACTACTGCACCCAGTCCTCTCTCTCACTCAAACTGTTGACCTAACTTGCAAAATAATATATATATATATATATATATATATATATATATATATATATATATATACGAAAAATCACTTACCCGAAGACGAGTTCACTGAGACCACATTGTACCACGGAATGGAATGTATTCCTGTTTCTGCAATTAAATACAAAACAACAAGAAACAAGTACATAGCAGGGGGCAAGCCCCCCTGCACCCCCCTGCTTAAATATACCAACTCCAAGATCGCACCACATTCCAAAAATGGGAATACATCCCGTTCCACACTACTTACCATTGTCGGTGATGTGTTGTGTCGGCGATGTGGTCTCGGTGAACTCATCTTCGGGTAAGTGATTTTTTCTGGAACTGATACTGATCCATATATATCACATGTATTTCTCATTTTCCTGTATCAGAGTTGCTATATTTAAGTAGGGGGAGTGTAGGGGGGCTTCCCCCCTGCTATATACTTGTTTCTTGTTGTTTTGCATTTAATTGTGGAAGCAGGAATACATTCCATTCAGCGGTACTTATACTTACCTGTGTCGGTTTCGGCGACGTGGTCTCTGTGATCTCATCTTCGGGTAAGTGATTTTTCATGGATCTGATATGGATCAATATATAGCAAATGTATTTGTCATTTCCCTGTATCAAAAATGTGTTAATTCACATTCTTTTTATTGTATTGTACAATGTATTTTTCTGTGAATTTATTGTATTGTACTCTGTATTTTTCTCTAAAAAATTGATTGTTCATATTTTTTCTCTGCAACTGTTGTTTGGAGCTTTTCTCCCCAGGCCTCCACTGAAAACAGGATCCTTGTGGCCCAGTGAATTTCCCCAGTTATCAAACTGAAATAAATAAATAAAAGTAAAAGGCAGATCATGTCTCCTAAACCTGATAGACTTCTTTGAGGCAGTCACCAAAGCTGTAGATGAGGGTAAGGTGGTTTACACAGCCTTTCTTGATCTCGCCAAGGCTTTTGACAGCACCCCCCACTCTGGAATTATTGATAAACTAACTAAACTAGTTATAAATCCCTATGTCACAAGATGGGTTGCCAACTGGCTCACTGACAGAACCCATATTGTGAAAGTAGCAGACTCCAAATCTGACTTCAGACCAGTGACAAGTGGAGTACCACAGGGTTCAGTCCTGGGTCCTCTCCTGTTTGGTATCTTCTTCTCTGAAGTACAGGCTGACACAGAAGGTCTTTGACTAATGAAGTTCACAAATTACTGCAAACTAGGAGCCATAATCAAAACTCCTAGCAATGTGGACATCCTACAAAAGGGCCTCACTGAGACAGATGCCTGGTGTCAAAGCCATGGCCTCAAGCTTAATGCCAAAAAGTGCATTGTCATCCCTTTTGGTAAAAACTCTGTACCCATGAGCTACCACATAGGTGGTAGTCTACTTAACACTGAAAGTGTGATAAAAGCCCTTGGGACACAGGTGGACAGTAGTCTCTCCTTTTATAATCACATCGCCAAAGTAGTCAGGAAATCGTTCTATGTGGCACACCTCATCACAAAAGGTTTCTCATCCAGGAAAAAAGAGGTCATTGCTCTCCTCTACTCATCACTCATTAGACCTATTATAGAGTACAACACCCATTTTGGTATGTATCTCACAAAACATCCACAACAACTGGAAAGGCCACAGAAATACATCACAAAGAGGATTACCAGCCTCAAACAGATGCCCTACGCAGACCATCGCAAAAAACTCCAGCTTTACTCCATTGCATATCGCTTAGTCAGAGGCGATCTCTGCCTAACATACAAAGCTATGTCAAACCCAGAGCTGTTGGACATGCTCCACTTAAAGAAATCCCAACCCTTCCTAGCTACACGCTCTAGGGACCTAAACCTTGTCACCACAATAAACAGAACATGCTGGAGGGATAGATTCCTGTCCCAGAGACTTCATTCTCTGGAACAAACTACCTATCTATATCAAACAAAACTCCTCATTAGCACACTTCAAGAAAAATCATAATGATTGGATGGGAAATAGGAAATTCACCCTGAGGATCACTTCTTTGGCTCTGCTTGACAGGGGCACAGGTAAATAATTATCTTGGGTGGCGAAAGCCAGGGTACCTTTTTGGCTAGGCTTATACAGGCCCTAGGGCCAATAGCCTAGTACCCACCTATGAACCTATGAACTACATGCAGACAGGTGCAAAAACAGGCCTTAAACAAAACAAGAGATAACCTTTTAACTCAAACTAGCCAATAAAGACAGTTTGTCTCAGCACTACTCCAATCACCCTTGATAAGATGGGACCTAGACAGCACTCTTCTCCCACAAGGGTGCAAAAGGGCCTTCATCCACAAGGATGGCTTGAATTTGATGCTCAGAAGTTAGAAAACAGACCCAGAAACAGCAAATGTGGAACTGGGGTATGCTACAACTGAACTAGTACAGTATACAGTAAAATGTGGAAAAAACAGTTCAGACAATTCAAGCAGACAGTAGAATGCAAATACAAATTAAACATGCAATATAAGAGCAAAAGTAGGCACTTGTAGTTAGTTGGAAGCAACAGATGCCTCAGATCATTCAGTATCTCAGTGTTGGAAGCAACAGATGCCTCAGTTCATTCAGTATCTCAGTGAAGAGCTGGTTTTAGTGTTCAAGTGATACCAAACAGTCTAGATTCAGCAAGTCTGAATCTAGCCTATGCTGTAAAATGCAGAAGTACTAGAAATTCCAAGTCCATAAAATCACGGTCACAACAGCAAAAAACTGTTTAAAAAAAGCAACAATTCACCAGCAATTCTCAGCTTTGAAGGGTGTAAGCCGCACTCTCTCACCATAAGTGTCTAGACCACAAACCTTCCTAATGTAAAAGAACTGGTTTCAGAGCCCAGATGCTTAAGACAGAACTAAGACACTTCAGAAGACAGACACACTAGGCTTTCAACCATTTATTCCCAGCTTAGAAGGGTGTAGGTTATCCTTTCCTGCCACAAGAGTTTAGATCACAAATCCTCCCAATGTAAAGTAACTGGTTTGGAACCCAAGTGCTTAAACCAGATTAAAGACATTTAGAATAACAGGTACAATCAGCTTTCACCGCAATTCCCAGCTCAGAAGGGTGTAGCCCACAGTCTCTTGCCATAAGAGTCTAGACTACAACCCTCCCAATGTAAAATAACTGGTTTGGAGTCCAAGTGCTTAAACCAGAACTAAGACAGTTTGAGAACAACAGACTCAGTGATCCTTCAACCAGCAATTTCCAGCTTAGAAGTGTGGAGGCTATCCTCTCCTGCCACAAGATTTTAGACCACAAATCTTCCTAATGTAAAATAACTGGTTTGGAACCCAAGTGCTTAAACTGGAACAAAGACACTTAGAACAACAGGTAAAATAAGCCTTCACCCAGCAATTCCCTGCTCAGAAGGGCAGAGGACACCCTCTCCTCCCACAAGAGTGTATACAACAAACCTTCTTAATTTAAAATAACTGGCCTGAAGCCCAAGTCTTTAAACCAAACCTAAGAGACTTAGCGTAACAATTACAATGTAATCAGGCAACTAACAGGCAGTAATAAATCCAGCAGAATAAATACAATTGAACACTTTAAGAATAAGCAAAAAAAGCTAAATAATAAAGTAGGAAGACACAGAAATACAGTAAAAGCAGCCGAATAAAGTGTATTTTTTTAAATCAGGCTACTAACAAAGTAATAAATGCAGCAGAATAAATGCAATTGAACACTTTTAAGAACATGCAACAAAAGCAAAATAATGTAATGCAATAGGAAGAGACACAAATATAGTAAAAGTGGCTGAAAAGTGTTTCTTAAGTAGAAAGGGAGGAAACAGAAGATAATTCAAGGTTAAGAAAATAAGGGGGTGGGACTTTCCAAGTAATCTCACTGTACTCATTTGAATGAACTGATGCGATGGGACTGAGATGAGTGTCCAATTTCAATTTTTTAGTAAAGGCGGGCAACTCAAAAGGCACCAAGTTTTAAGAACACAACAACAATTGGGTGCATGGGTGGGAAAAATACAAATGGAGACAGAATCAGAACAGAAAAAGGAATCCTGCAGTAAAATTAATAACCCTGAGATATGTTCACAAAACACAGCCTTTGCAGAATACTGTTACCTAAGAGCAGTGCAGTAACAAGCAGATGGGATTACTTCAACAAGTGCAGACAGTGATAAATTCAACCAATAAATAAATGCAGCACAGGAATGTAAAATATCAGTAAACAGAGCAAGTACAAAAAATATACTTATATCAGTTTAGTAATCCAGATGGACTTAGAAGCACTTCAACTTTTGCAGTTAGCCACAGGTAAACAGCCAAGCACAAAAAGCATTAGTTTCATTTGTTTGTGACAATGCCCATTCCTACTTCCTATGTCACATGCCAACAGTGCAGAGTTCTGGAGAATACATTGCATCAAAATGTGATGTTTACAGCTGCTCTTATCTGTCTGTACTGGTCTATATCACAAAATCGAAACAGCTAAACACTAAACACAGTCTCATTGGCCAATAAATAGCAAACTACAAGTTACGCGAACGGCCAGATCACCGATTTTTTGCCTATGGAAAAAAATTGCTTGGCCGTCTCCATGAATTTGCCCTTTTCCCTGCTGTATTGCAATCTCAGAGTTGGTATATTTAGTTAGGGGGGTGTGTGGGTGAAGCCCCCTACTTTGTAATGTTTGAACTGGTGTTTTGTGTCTGGTTGGCCTACCAATGTTTTTCCCTAGGAAAAAAATCAGTGATCTGGCCGTTTGTGTAACTTGTTGTTGGCTATTTATTGGTCGATAAAACGGTGTTTGGTGTTTAGCCATTTTGATTTCATGATATAGACCCATCTGCACAATACCTCTGTCAGGCAGGAATGCCTTACACAAGGGCAATACATATGTCACACTCTGCTCCAACATTTCTGATATCATACACACCTATATATGGGATGCGTAACCATCAGAATATTGAAGTGCATAATTCCTTTCAAGGGTGATCCTCCTCGTACATGTGTTAGGCCTATTTCTGTGGCATATGCAGTTAGTACACAGCTCAGTGGTAACACTGATGGGATTAATTTGATTCTTGCAAATGGAGGTTGTGGCTTCTAAGAGATTGTTAGTTTCCAACATGTTATATTAACAAAACTCACTCTGTGCAAATATCCCATGATGTACTGTATGCAATATCCTTGAGAACTGTCATCTCAACTCAGCATGTTAATGACATTCATGTAATCCCCTCTGTTACAATGTTAATTTGTGTTGCTGTCACATACTATAATATCATGTCTGCTTTTTTAGCTATATTTGCTCAAGAACTGTGGCCACCATTAAATATTATGACATAAATACAGCAAAAGTTTAGTATTACAACATTTTCTTGTAACACTAAGCACCTTCACATCAATTATCTTACTAGAATTTAAACATTTATCCTCCCTTCTTACATATTTCTGTATACATCACTTTGATTTCTGTGCACATTGTCCTCAGCACACTTTTCCCATCTGGTAACCCATCTATTGTAGTTGCCCTTGCAGTTTCCCCAATCCTCTTACTTACGTCTGTATTCATATGTTTGGTTTATGTGCATATTATACTCAGAACACTTTCCCTGCCTTGTACAGATGGCATTATTTGCCCTATGTAGCTTTTTGTGCTGTCTGCACAAGCACGCTTAATGAGTTTGCCAAGAGGCAAATTTGTTTGTTAACTATATGTGCTCATGCTGTTCAACATGTTTTCCTGACCACCAACACAGTTGCTGGCCATGAAAACATACTTGTATTTGTGTAAGTGTGATGAGAAGCATGTATGTGCAATTAGCGCTACTGCTCATACTAACACGTAAACATCATGTAGGTTTCACGTGAAGCCTGCATGATTGTTACTGAATCCCACAGAATATCTTTGTGCTGTTAACTTAAAGTCCCAAAACTTCTATGTAATCAAAGGTTTACTATTATTATTATTATTATTATTATTATTATTATTATTATTATTATTATTTTATGTAAACTTAGCTGTTTGGCACTGCTCCCATCTGCTGTGTTATTACAGAAATGAAGACAACATTTAATAAAAATGTCAAAGATCCTGAAAACTATAAGCTGCAGCTACACATTGGTCTACTAACCATAAAAGATGTTTATTTTCGCAAGAATTTTTATCACATAACTATGAAATGGGAAGTCTTGATGTGAGGCCTGTCTTGTTATTGTTCAAGGTTCCAATCCACTTAGTGCAGCATTTCTCATACTGTGAGGCAGCCTCTCTGGGGAGGCCCTGACTTCTTTTATAAAAGGTGCAAGCAAGTCTGAAATGTTGTGTACTTAAAACATTAATTACATGTATTTTTTATGTGGACTGTGGCTAAATGCAAAACATTAATAGTCAATGAATAGGTATACTTGACTGCAAATAAATAGTAAAATTGGATTTTCAAGTTTTATGTAGGTTTTGGGTAGATTTATGTATTGCTCCACAGTGCAATGCATGCTTTTTGTTGTACAGGGAAGCCCAAAATACGTAGAGAAGGCTCAATGTCTCCCTGCTGTTTGAGGATGTCTCACTGTGACAGAGTCTGAGAAAATACTTAGATTTAATGCCACCCATTGTTACCCTCTGCCCCACTTGTGTTCATTTTCCTTGAAATTCTACTCAGATGTCTTTCTCCATTACTGGGATGTAAATGTGTCAGTGTAATAAATGAAAATGCTGGCCTGTTCTGCCTGTTTTTTTTTCTGTCTTTCCACTCCAAAACATTTATGACTAAGGTTGCCTAAGGTCACCACTCATCTTGCTTTTCACTTTACTGTTGTCATTTGGAAAGTTGTGTCCTTTGGATAAAAATAATCAAGAAAAATACATCTCTCCTGATATTCTAGGAGAAAATCATTGCCATCATTTAACTAAATGCTGCAGGAACCTGTTACACCGTACACAAATGACCTTAATGTTGCGCCTTTTGGCTTTTCCCGGTTAGGGGTTGCCACAGCGGAACTCCGGTCCACTAATGATTGGCAGTAGATTTTTACGTGCCGAGTTGCCAGCCCTGACAGCTCCATAAAATTCTTCAATAGTGATTTTTTTTTTATTTTGAAAGTAAAGTGAAAACCAGTCTTTTGCATTAATTTGGGGTGTGATTTGCCTTGCAAAATGTTATCCTTCATTAAGAAATATCCCACTCTGGACATTGAAAATGGTGGCTAACATATGTCTGTGTCATCACACATTCCAGGTCTCTGACAAACAAGTCTATATTAGATCATCGAAGTGTTAATACTTCGAATGGTTTAATATCGACCCAAAAACAGTGAACGCTGAAAATAGCGAAGCTGCAGATAACCAAATTTTTTCCTAGGGAAATAATTTGGTTGTCCGTTTCTCTGGCTTCACTATTTTCAACACTGTGGTGGAAAGTTACAGGTTGGGTTCAGGTAAGTATGCGATTGTGTGGACATTAGGGTTAGGATGGGGTATGTGAGTTAGGGTTAGGGCGCGGGTGAGGTGAGTGTGCGATAGTGATAGACTTTAGGGTTAGGGCAGGGTATGTGAGTTAGGGTTAGGGCGCGGGTGAGGTGAGTGTGCGATAGTGATAGACTTTAGTGTTAGGGAGGGGTATGTGAGTTAGGGTTAGGGTGCGGGTGAGGTGAGTGTGCGATAGTGACAGACCTTAGGGTTAGGGTTTGGGTTAAGGATAGTGGAGAGATAGTAGTGTATGTACAGTCTAGTGTAGGGTTAGATGTAGGATTTTAAGTGTATGTGTGTGTGGATTGCTGTTTTTTTGGTGTGCTTGTGTTGTGTGTGTGTTTCTCGGAACAGTGAATTTTTTTCCCAGGGAAACTATTCACTGTTCTGAGCTTTCGATGTTTTTAGATTTCATGGTTAGAAGTTCGAGGTTGTTGTATTCAATGATGTGCTGTTTCGTTGAACTGATATAGACCCTTTCAAACTATATACTTAATTTATGTAAGTCCTAATTCTTTTAAACAGGTGCCATTCCTACGCTAACTGAGCAACTGAAACTTAATATAACAATAAGATACCTCTTTTTTCAAATCAAAAACATTTGAAGAAGTTGTGATGTATGACATCCACACACACTCACACACACACACACACATACACACACACACACACACACACACACACACACACACACACACACACACACACACTAAAAATAATTTAACAGAGACCTCACTTTCTAAGTGCAATAATGCTCTCCAGGGTGGGTATTACAGAGAATTAATGGGCATTCTAAGCTTGGAGAGAATATTGGCATACAGTGTTTGGCCTCACAACACCCCTGGACATTCTGTTATTTCCCTGTACTGCCCACCATCTCAGGTATCATTACTTTCTTATTTACCTGACACAGCAAGAGGGGAAGATGAAAGACTACAGAAGAGAATAAATGAGTGTGTTAGGAGGAAAATAAGAATAATCTTGGGAGATATGAATCTGCAAGGAGTAGTCTGAGAGATTCTAATCTCCATGTTAGAGCGAAAAAATGAACAGGCTGAAGTTCTAGACTATAAGTGCTGCAGCCCTGGGGAAGAACTGTAACAGAAAGGATACTATTCTGGATGTGATTCTAACCAATGTATGGGGTATCATGGATGTCTGTTTTAAGGCAGCATTAGTAAGCAAGCCATAATTGTGCCACTGTGTGGTTAAGAGAAGGGGGAAGGGTGAGAATAATAAGACAAAATGGTGGTGTATGATTTTGGAAGAGTGGATTATGCAGTGGGGAGGTACTCAAGAATGAGATCACCTCAGAATAATAAAAAGGCTATGGGAATGGGTCACAGAAGCAGTACACATGGCTGTGGACTAGTGTCTGAGGAAGGAACAAAAAGAGAAAAAGAGAAGAAGACAGGTGTGACTACATAGTAATATGGTGTTAGCAATTTGGAGCAAAAGATAAGGACCTAGAAGAGTTGGAGAGGAGAAGTGGGGGATGGAAGAAGCACAGTACAAGGACATTAGCAACAGTAGCAACACAACTTGTAAGGGCAGCAAAAGCTAAAGTTGAAAGGAAGTTAACAAAAGGGTTCAAGAAGGGATGCAAAGGATTTTTAGTTTCATAGCAAAGAGAAGAAAAACTGCAGTAAAAATGTGCAAAGATGGGACGGTGATCACAGAAGACGCAGAAGTACCATGGCACTAGAAAACAGCATGTGTGATACCCTTTTATACTGGGGGAGGTCAGAAAAAATCCAGGGAACTACAGTACAGGCCTAACAACTTAACAACACTAGCAGGGAAAGGTATGGACAGAAACCTGAGGAGAAGGCTGGTATCATTTCTAGAGGACAGTAATCAATATAAGATCTTGGCTAGAAACAGGAATCACTAAAACCTGACTGGTTTTACGAATGGGCTAAAGCTGAACTGCTCTAGCAGGACTTCAGCAGGACTTGAAGTTGGTCCCACACAGAAGCAAGATGATAACGTTTGAGAAGTTGAAGGTAGTACCAAGACTTCGAAACTAGAAAGTTGCAAGGTTGAATGATAACATACAGAGCACTCTGGTGACAGGAACAATGACAGAAATTAGGAAGGTGACTAGTGGAGAACTGTCCTGAGACCGGACATCTTCAGTGTGCTTGTATCAGGCATATCATAGGGAATACAGAGAAGGATCAACCTCTTTGTTTCTGACACAAATAAAGGTGTGTCAGTGAGAGATGGGAGAAGAGTCTGGAAAGGCTATTCAAGTGGGCATAAACATGACAGTTGAGGTTCATTGCAAACAAACAGAAACAACCTTGGTGTGAAGTGTGATTGGAGAAAAGGAGTAGAATTCATGTGAAAAGAGCAGGAAAAGGATCTTAGTAAGTTGATCACACCTGGACTAGATCATCAGGAGCACAATGAAAGGGCAGTAGAAGCAGCAATGTGGGCAGATCCCAAACTCAAAAAGGGAACAAGTAAGCCTTCACCCTATAGGGTCATGGTTAGACCACACCTTGAGTACTGCATGCAATTTTGGAGGCTATATAAGGAAATTTATATCAGACTCTATGAAGAAGTCATGAGGAAGGCTACTAGAATGGTTCTAAAAATGGGGAAGGAATATGACTACAGACTAGAGGAGCCACATCCCCCCTGCATGAGAATGGAAGCTGCAGAAGGGACATGATAGTGGCACAAAATACCATGTCAAGGAAGTGCAAAGAGGTCATTCAAAAATGAATAGACAGAAAATAACATACAGGCACAGGCAGCAGATTATAGGACTGACTATTCCCTGGATTTTTTTCACAGAGAGGGTTGTAGATCCCGACCAATTACTACCAAATTAGGTGGTGGAAGAGGACATTCAAGAGAGCATGGGATAGATGCCAAAATGGTAAGTAGAAAGGTAGGGATTGAGTAGAAACAGAATGGTACACACACTTAAAAGGGTATATTAAAATAGGATTATCTTCTCCTTCTGCTATTAAGCAAATGTAATGTAATGAACATAGATGGAAACCTTAAAAGTTTATGACATCTACTCTTTTTCTTTCTTAAAAAATAAGGAGTGCTTGAAATCAGTGTTTTACAGCACTCATGCTGCTTTCTTATAGTGCTAAATATCTTTGTGCCTAGAAGCTGGTTTAAAGAAATACAAATGTTTGTAACTTTTATTTTTATCAAAAGAAAACCTGATATATTTAATATAATAAAGTGTCTGACCCCCAAGCCTTTAGATAGATTGAGAAGTACAGTTATTATACCAATGCTGTTTTCTATATACTGTAAGCAAAGTTAGGCATTAAAAGAGATTAATCTTAGTAACACTCTAGACATTCTGTGGCATTCACCAATCTGTGTCAGAATTGAGAAACTCTTTATCTAAATATAATGTGTGCCCAGAGGCAGCAATAACACCGAGCAGCAGATTCTGTCAGGTTGAGTTAAGACACTTTCCATGAAAATATCCATCAAATGCTTATTACATCATTATGTTTTAACATTTTAGACTTCAGAGTACCTCAGGATTAAATCAACCACCATTTCTGAGTCTTTTCTTTATGCTAGATGGGAAAATACCCAATAGGAAGACCTGAGCTAGCTCTGACTTAACCGTCAGTTGACTCTTGTACTTTTCATTTGAAGATCTAAGCTCTATAATTTAACAGATAGTTACATTCAGCTAATACTAAACCGAATGAAGCTGAAATTACACAACTGCGAGTGAAACATTACATAATAATGTTCTACATTTATAATTACAACAGTGTAGTAATAGGGAAGTACAGTAGATAGGATAGAAAGTTCTTGACCTTTAGCTGACAAGAAATGCAAAATGTTGCCAGCACAGAAGCCCACAGCCTGAAAACATTTGTACCCCAGTCAAAGGGAAACATAAATTATTGTATTTATTAGTTAATTGGGTAAATCCACTGGATACAAGTGTCTTTCTTCAGAGGCAATGTAAGCGGCTTGTTCATAGTCTCACTGCAGGCAAATGGAGGCTGAGTGAATTCAAATTTAGACCGAAAGAAGCAGTTTATTAGCAGGTTCACAGCCTTAATCCTCTGCGAAACTGTCAGAAAAAAGTGGATGACTTTAGTGTACTGTCTGTATTTATATAGGTTATTCCTGTTGGACACAGTTGCTCTTCTATCCTACATAAAAATACTTATCTGAGTATTACAAGGAGTGGCTTGCTAACTGGTCCTGCAAAGACTGGACACACACACACACACTGCAGCAAATCCTCTTTCCCAAGCCATGAAGATCAATCAGCAAGATGTAGAATTTACATCCTATAGCATAGTGTAGCTGTTGGCACATAGGATTAAAGCTGTACACTGTAGTTCTTCTGGTCCTCATTTATCTATTGTGTAACCATGAGCAAGTTACTCAGCCAGATATTGCTCCCAGGTCACTCCTGTAAATGGACTGTGAGTCTAGTGGGCCTATCTGGTTAACAAATAGGTATTATTATTATTACTTTTCAAATTTGTCTGAATTATTCCACTCTGGGGTGAACTGGGATAAATCCCTGACTAATGTTCGATTAATGACACTGACAATAGAGCAGCCAGACAGGGGAAGGTAAACGTGAATAGCTGTCACTGGCTCACCCATCCTGGAGATACAGAAGTAGTTTTACCTGCTGCAATGCCAGTGTCTACAGCAGTGACAGGTGTACAACATGCAGCGGGATGAGCCAGAGTGATGACTGCTGCACACATGTGAGCTGTGTAACCAGGAGACTTAACTTACATGGAAGCTTGATTAGCATGCATGTGCTGTCTGCAGCCAGTGATAGGACAGATTACAACTGTGAGGGGCAGGGACATAGGCATTTAAAACAAAATGCCACACCTTCACAGTAGATGATTGGAGTAGTCTAGGTGCTCACCTTTAACAAGAAATAATGAACCAATGAGCCCTTCCCCATGACAGGAATGTCTCAATTGTCTCTCACTCCAAAGAAGATTTAAGGAGTCTATGGGGGGTTGATTGTCATATGAGACGGGGAACCCAAAAATGTTAAAAAAAATCTCTGATTTTTATTGAGGTCTCTGAATGTACCCCATAAATTTGTTGTGACCTTCAGAAAAAAATGTATTTTCAGCAAAATAAAATCAAGAATTACATTTACATATTTCTTAATATCTGGAAAATTCATATTTGTACTAATCTTTCAGTTCTGTCAATGCCCTAAGTCAGCAAAGGCAATACTTAAATAATACCCTGACCTGGGCCTCTGTCCCTGATTAATTTTGGTTTTCTCTCCGGTAATTGAAATAGGAGGTTTAGAGGTTTGCATGACATGTTTGTGAAGAGAGAAACAGATCTGTTGCCTGTCACAAAGTTCTGCATTGGTGACTGTATCACTCTATTGTTGAACAGGAACACACAATGTCTCAGTCAGATGCTGTCCAGAATATCAACTTCCATCTAGCGTCCATCTCCACAGCATGCAGTGCATGGATACAGGAGTGAAGTCATGTACTCCACCATCGGTCAGAATTTAGAAGATAGCTGTTGGAGGTTGCAGAAGTGAGCATATGCTCACAGAACTGATCATTCTCTATGGGCAGTGGAGCAGCTACACCCAGAAATGCAGTGCACTGTTGGGAAAGCAGTAACCAAGCCATGTGGGCATAAAGTAAACTAGGGAAGGACAGAACAACACAGCAGGGCAAGCAGAAATGTAGTTTCTGATGTAGATGGAATGTCACTTCAGTCACAGAACTGCATGAACAGTAAAAGAGCCTGCACTGCAGTAGATATTGCACAGGCACAAACATCAATGGCAGCATATAGAGGGCTCCCATTAATCAGGTGACGATGCACAAGATTAATCAGGTGACTGTGCACAAGGGTAGGATGGACAGGCTACACTGGAAGGGAACTATACAGCTTCATGTGGCATCAGTGCCAATGGAAGCTCTGTGCAACAGATGCAAATACTGCTAGTCATACCTCTCAACTGTACAGATTTTTGCAGAATGTCCATATTTTTGCCTCATATTTTTGGTCTCTTCCTCATAAAATTTGGGTTATTTTAACAAATTACTGAGATAATCTAGGGATTAAAGTCACTAAATAATGACATGTATTTGAGTTTCAGACTTCATGTCCTTCAGAAAATGCATGCTAGCAAAAATCCTGTTGTTCTAGCAACTTTGTATGTTTATAAGAACAATATTTAAAATGTGTCCCTATTGCTGAGCCTTTGTCCCCCATTTTGTTGGGCTTTGTCCAGATTTCTTGAGTTAAGAGGTTGAGAGGCATGGCGTTATCTATTTATAATTTATTCTTTGTTGTCAGGATTAGTCACAATTGGCTAGTGACCTCTTTTCAGGGGAGATGCAGGGTGGTATTCATACAACTAGGGGATGTTTGGCAATTATAATTAGATAAAGTGACAGTTTGGCCACTTGAATGGAAGTTGGACATCCACACGTGTGCATGCACATGCACACACGTACACACACACACACACACACACACACACACACACACACACACACACACACGCACACACACACACACACACACACACACACACACACACACACACACACACACACATACATACACACACACACACACACACACACACACACACACACACACACACACACACACACACACACACACACACATAAGACTGTCTGTGCTGGTCTTGTACTTCAAGTGCTGTTTCCTTTCCTTCCACTGTAGTGCGACCATGGAGTTGTTATATATAATTTAAGGGGATGTGGAGGGCAAAGCAAATGCTTTTTGAGTTATGCTGGGTTAGATGGAGTGTGTTTAGATCCAGCGTGCTAAGATCAGATCTTTTTAATAGGTGCCATGGGATCTTTTGCATCCACCTGAGATACCAGCAACTCAAGCAGATGGGACTTCAGTTTAACATTTCATCTGAAGGATGACACACTCAGGAATACAGTCCCCCCAATGCTGCACTGCAGTGTCAGCAATCCATCTAACAGGTGTGGGAAAATAATTTATTGCCTTCTGCACCAAAGGTGAGCTGCTCCACTGACACTGCTGTTTTGCTTAATGAACAAGCTCCTTAATAGCCTTCTCAATGCTTAGAGCTTACTCCTTGCATATACTGTAACAATGTAAACAAGTAGATACAGTAACAGTGTTGGACAGTGAAGCACAGTGGTTGCCAAAATGTGATGTAGATGGCCATTCATTTAAATATGCATAGGTTGTGCGAGTGGCTGCATGGTGCTTGTGTGGCAGGATTGGGTCATAGTGAAGAGCAAGCTGGCCTGTCATGTCATGACCCTGTAATACTATTAATGTAATCAGGAGCAAGATGTACAGCTTAATCTTCTTGCAGTGGGGACATAGGAATACATGTGTAGAGGCCAAAGGTGGGGAGATTAACTCTGCCATTACACGAACCACATGTGAGACATGTGGCATATACGTATTAAACCATAAGTGAGATACATGGTGTATATGTGTGTGTTAGGTTAGGGAACCTAGGTGTGTGTGTGTGTGTGTGTGTGTGTGTGTGTGTGTGTGTGTGTGTGTGTGTGTGTGTGTGTGCATGCGTGCGTGCGTGTGTGTGTGTGTGTGTGTGTGTGTGTGTGTGTGTGTGTGTGTGTGCGCAACTGTGTGTGTGTGTGTGCACGCACACACGTGTGGATGTCTAACTTCCATTCAAGTGGCCTGTCACTTTATCTAATTACAAGTGATCTAATCTAAAAAACAGTTACAGTTGATCTAATGATATTCTCCAGTATATTTTACCAGTTTTAACTCTGATTATAAGAAATGTTTATGAATTATAAGCAATGTTGTAGTTTGCTTAATCAAAGTGCATTGGATTGTCTATGCTGGTCTTGTACTTCATGTGTTGTTTCCTTTCCTTCCACTGTAGTGCGACCATGGAGTTGTTATATGTAATTTAAGGGGATATGGAGGGCAAAGCAAATGTTTTTTGAGTTATGCTGGGTTAGATGGAGTGTGTTTAGATCCAGTGTGCTAAGATCAGATATTCTGATTTTTAGATCTAATCACACACACACACACACACACACACACACACACACACACACAAACACACACACACACTCACACACTCACTCACACACACACATCTGTAGATAGACAGATAGATGGGTAGATAAAACATCAAATAGTGGTCTGGAATGTGGAAACCCTGGGCTTGGCAATCCAAACCTAGTACGATGCCAAATGCAAAAGTGGAAGTAGGATATACCAAATAAATGGTATCAGTTGAGATAAAAGACAACACCCGCGGTGGTGGTGCTGCGGTAGCGTTGTCGCCTCACAGTAAGACGCTGTCCAGTTTGATTCTCAGCTAGAGCGTCATCTGCGTGGAGACATGCGGGCATAACTTCGTTGAAGGTTGTGCGTCAGGCCTGGCAAGCCGGTACGTAAAAATCAACTGCCAATCATTAGGGACCGGAATTCCGCTGTGGCCACCCCTAACTGGGAAAAGCTGAAAGACACACACAACTGCGATGGTGGTGCTGCGGTAGCATTGTCGCCTCACAGTAAGATGTTGTCCTGTTCGATTCTCAGCTAAAGCGTCTTCTGTGTGGAGACATGCGTGAATGGGCCGAAAGATACAACAACAACAAGTTGAGATAAAAGACAATGGGGAGAATTTAATAAAGCCTACACAGTGTTTTTCACCATGTAGGCATCATGTTGCTCTGGTTACATGAAAGTAAGCAGATTTTAGATTCAGTAAACATTGCTGAGCAGAGTGTATGCACGCGCCAACATGGTAAGTTCTGTGGCATGCAAATCACCTCATAAGCAGGTGAATCTCATGCAAATGAGTCAGGTAGAGTAATCCAGCAAGCAGATAAGCAGCTTATCAGACCCCGTGTCAGTTTCTGTAGTGTACATGGAAAAATTTCATGTACAGGAGTGTAGACAGACAAAAGAGGCTGTAAAAATGTAGATATATAGACAGAAATTACATACCACATACAGATATGAGTGAAACTATCCTCTTGTGTGTCCAAAAAAAATTGAAGGAAATAAGTTAAATTAATTTTATTTTTTGTTTAATAATCTGGGCATGCTTGAGCAGCATACTGCAGTGCACAAGCATGCTTTATAAAAAAAAAATTGGAAAAAGGAAAATTAATATTATGTGACAGAAACATATTACAGAACCTTCCATGGCGTATCTATAATGCTGTATTTGTGCTGTTGCTAACGTGGTAGGGCTATCAAGCGTGTAGTTTCCAGGCTGTGAGCATGGATCCCTGTGCAAATGAGGTGGAGTTAATGAATAGCATTAAGGGGTAATTGTGTCCACATGTCTCCTTTATGTAGGCAGAGAACCATGTTGGTATTTACAGAGGAGGTAGCTGACATCTGGGGAAGGTGAGTCCAATGACTTCTAAGCTTATTTCAGCTCAGCTGTGCCTGTTTGTGAGGGGTGCCACTGTGCTGAGTGTGTCATTTAAGGGGAGGTGTGTGCACTAACTTCTAAGCTTTGTCATGCCACCATGCTGAGCACGGAGGTCTGGGGGGGGTACACTAACTGCTAAGCATTGTTTACCTACAGGGTGAGCATTTGTGTGGCTTGAAGTAGTGCTGATTGTATCTAAAAGAAAATAACATTAATTAGTTTTCACCCATGTTTAACTTAAACAAGGGTCATTAAATGATGTTAATGATATACTAGGCAGGTGGAATGTACCATAGGTAGCCAATCACACATACAGCAGGGCACTATAAAGTATGCATACACCCTGCAATCTGATTTTCCCCCATACTCTGCACAATTGGAGTACAGACTTGGGAATTTTAACTCAGAGAATGCTAGGGGCTGCTGTATGTCTGCTACACCTGTATGTGTTAGATGTTGAAGTCAGTGATGCTGCTGCTGACAATAGGCCTAGGCAGAGAAGGAGAAGCATGTTCAGGCCCAGGGTAACCTTCCAAGAGCTACATGAGCTGGAGATTTCAGAGAGCTACAGGGTGGCTAGGGGCATACTACAAGAACTCACTGAGCTCTGCTGCCCTCAACTCAGACCCAGAGTCAACAGAGGGGAACCCATCCCAAAGGAAACAAAGGTATGTGTAGCCCTTAGGATACTAGGTACAGGTAGTTTCCAAAGACCAACTGGGGACATAATGGGAGTCTCATGGGCATCAACATCTAGGTACTCCATCAGTTCCTGGATGCCATGCTACCATATACCATTGAACACATTTCTTTTCCCCTCACCCCTGAGGTGAAGGTCAACAATATGCAACACTTCCACCATGTAGCACATCACCCTGAGGTACTGAGTGCCATAAATTGCACTCATGTACACATCAAGGCGCCACCCAGTGAGGAGGGTAGAATCTATGTCAACTGCAAGGGGTACCACTCCATCAACTGCCAGGTCATTTGCAATGTCCAGGGGATTATCATGAATGTGTGTGCTGGCAACCTTGACAGTTATCATCACTCCCATATCTGGCACACACCACAGCTGTACCAGGCAGACTTAGGCATGCCCAACATGCCCTGGATTTGGCTAAGAGACAATGCATAGAACATTCACTGACAACCTAGGGGCCTATGGACTGACACCTTACTCCTACTCACTTACATGTATTAAAATTGTTGATGCCAGGCAACCCACACAACCTGTACCTATCCATGCATTGGCTGTGTACTGCTTGCATCACACAGAGTCAGCCCTGAACAACAGTCCTGTCAACTGCTGCATTCGCAAGATAAGTCTGAAACCTACACACTACATGTAAGGATTACTATAATATGGCATTGTATGTATAGATCTGCTGCATTTATGCAAGGAAATATAGTGGGCTATGTGGACAGACGTAATATTCACATGGAACTACAGATACCCAGTCCAATAGTATGTGTTCACTAATAATCACTAGGCCTTATGGTTGGAATATTTACTACATCAGTCAAGGGAGATGTTAAACAGTGGGGTCACATGATATCTGGACTACTGTCTATCACAGCAGATCATGTGCTGTTGTTCCCCCACCCCAACACAGCAGTGTTCAAATATAACTGCTTTAACTGTAAGTTAGCAATGGTATATCAGCAGACGGGGCAATCTCAGGGCTGTAACATAGAACTTGATCACACATTGTATGTCACACATAATGCAGGAATAACAATGTACATATTTATGCTATTGATTGTATGATGAATGACTCCTCTCTGGCAGCCTGTTGGCTCAGTGGACTAGGGAAGTGATGGTGTTGATGGTTCTAATCTAGTAGTAGTCATATATTTTGCATGTGAGGTATTATTATATTAGTGTTTTCACAGACTGTCAGTCTGTGTGTGGTGTAATATTATGAACCTCAGTCACATATTAAGTACAGCAGACAGCTGGCGAATGTCATGGACATTATGAGTGAAGTGCAATACCGCAGAAACAGGGACAGGTGACATTGTCTGTAACATACAAAATCTGGGACTGGAGTGCAGGTAAGTGTGGCCTGGAGTCACTTTATAAGAACTGACAGTCCCACTGGGCATGCCCATACACTTTGTTAAAATTAGCACAATTCTGTTTCCCCTTCAACAAAATTACTTGTTATGTACAGATATGTCTATATATACAGACATATATGTATACATATCTGTCTGTCACTATCTCTCTCTCACATACATAGTATATCTATCTCTACGTAGTGTCAAATAGATATGTACTGATATATATAGATATATGTATTAAAATGATACATAGACTCTCCTCATATGTCTACATAACACATATACATACCATACATACACATAGCTAAACTTATATATATATATATATATATATATATATATATATATATATATATGTGTGTGTGTGTGTGTGTGTGTGTATATGTATATATATATATATATATATATATATATATATATATATATATATATATATATATATACATATGTATATATAAATATATATATATATATATATATATATATATATATATCCCTGTCATATACACAAATATGTGTTTGGATGTCTGTATTGTCCTACATACCCTACATACCCTAATAATGGTGGGTAAATCTGCCCTATCACACATCCATACTATTGCTCAAAGGAAACAACCTAAGGGCACAACAGCACATAATCCACTTACCTACAGACACCTGTGCCTGCTGGATGTCATCACGTAGACAGACACAGGTGAGCAGGGGGTGTAATGTATAATGTAGTCAATGCACGCATGGACAGGGCACATTGTTCTTGCCCAAAGGTTTGCCTATCTAAGTGCAAAGAATTACATATGGCCATACTGGTAACTATGCACACATAGCTAGGATACAGTTATCTCACTGCTAGGATACTAGATGCAGATAACAGTATGAAGCAATATCACTCTGCATTCCATAGATGTTGTTCAACACAAGTCTAGTTTGTGAAATCCACAAGTACTTTGCCTGCAATGATATATATATAGGGTCTATAGTATAACAACGAATGATCAAATGATGAAACGTTATATTGAAATTCAAAGTTCAGATTCACAAAACATTGAACTACCAGAACAGTGATTTTTTTCCCAGGGAAAAAAATTGTTGTTCCCAAAAAAAACAAAAAAAAACCACATTCAAACATTATATAAAGTGAGGGTCTTCACCCCCCACACCCCCCAACCCACACCCCCCCTACTTAAATATACCAACACTGAGATTGAACTACAGTGCTGAAAATGCCAAAGTGATGGAAGCAGCCATGTGACTTCTTTCCCAGGGAATGAATTCTCGTATATGCCGCTTTGTCATTTTGGTTTTTCGACATTTGAAGTTCGACTAAGATGCATTCGACAAAATGCATCTTTGGTCTTCTGATAGGAGCCCTTTATATATATATATAAAACAGGCTTAAACTGTGGCATGTGCGGTAAGTACTGTGCTCTATAGTGTGTAAAACTAGGTAGGTAGGGGTTTTCATCTCACTCCAGGCTACTTCGTGTGCGTGTGTGTGTGTGTGTGTGTGTGTGTGTGTGTGTGTGTGTGTGTGTGTGTGTGTGTGTGTGTGTGCGTGTGTGTCTGCAAAAGAACTGACATACCCTCATGAGTTATCCACTTCCAATGCTTATGCACTTTTTGGCCCTGTAACTTGCTGCTGGCTCCCAAACTGCCCTCTTCTGCAAGGCCTGATGATGTCATCCACCTTAAGACTACCAGTTGGCAGTGAAGTATCAGGCTTAAGCTGTGGTGCATGTGTTAATCACTGTGAACTACAATGTGTAAGACTAGGTAGGTAGGGGTTCTAATCTCACTCCAGGCTACTTGGTGTGTGTGTGTGTGTGTGTGTGTGTGTGTGTGTGTGTGTGTGTGTGTGTGTGTGTGTGTGTGTGTGTGTGTGTGTGCACGTGTCCATATGCCATATATATGATCACCTCGGTAACTTAGAAATACATAATGTTTTACAGTATTTTATTTGTAGCATGTGATGTGGCCCCCCCAAAGGACTGACCACAACAAGGCCTGCTGATGTCATCAGACATAATATGTCCTAAACTGATAGTACTAGCAGACATGGGATGTTTTGCATGCATCACATACTGTGATCTGTAGTATGTACCAGTACATAGGTAAGTGTTCTCATCATCTACATACAGCCACCTTGCACTATATGTGTGCCTTGGCTTGTCCTGTACACAGTGATTAGAAGTTGTGCTAGCCTCAATGTAGCCATGTTTGTGTATGAACCTGTTAGAGCATTTTACATCATTTTATGCAACCATAGGATATTTGAACTTCACTAGCATAATGGCCATACAGCCCTCATTATCATAGACATCTTTATACCCATAGGTACAGGATCAGCACATATTGCCCCAGTCCAAGAGGCACACAGGCAGATGCCCCATGTAGAGATGATGGTCACCCAGCCAGTCATATAGATGGCATGTGCTGAGGTGCAATGAGGTGCTCTGTGTGCCATTAGGCAGGGTTCTGTTTCAAGGGTGTGTTTAAGTCTTCTTGACAAATCTCTCCTACAAGCATGTAGTACTAATGTCACATATGAGGTTAATGTACTTACAGTGAGTTATTCATCTTCTATGCCTCCTACAGATAGGTAGCATACGCAATCATGCAGGGTCACACATTGCCCCTTATGAAAGGCACAGATCCCCTCTGGGTAGTTTATATGCCACAGGTGATGATGACACTCATTGCAGATGATCCCCATTGGGCACATACTGAAGATGTGAAATGTCCTTGTGAGGAACCATACTGTTATGTTCAATTGCCAGTACTGCTTGGAAAGGCACATCAACAAATAGCCATTGAACTCAGATATTGGTATGCCGAGGGAAGAGTACTTGGAGGTTGTCAGTATGTCACTTACAGGTGACTGTGGCCTCAGCATGCCATATGATTCCTGCCATACCACTGTAGAAACATGGTGATCTGAGGTACATTAGGTATAAACCTGTTTGGCCAGGTCTGTGTACCAGTTCTTTCATGCCTGAGTATGTACATCACATGCTGCGACTGATGTGCTACTTACACGGTACACAAGTCTAACTAATGGAAATGATACTACATATATATTTGTAAGGAGTTTAATGCCATTAGTATGTCAAGAGGCATGTGTTCACAATACCCTCTTGCAGGATAGTGATACAGCACAGAGTCTTTATGACTTCTCACAATTTGCAGGCATCAGCCAACATTGTTAGTCACTGTCAGAAGTCACATGTATTGTGGTTAAATGGATTCCAAGCAATAGAGGACCCAGGACTGCACCCTGTTAAGCACTGATGCTTGCAGATCAGCTATTGGAGGTCGATGTCCCTCTGTTGCATATGTGTGTGCCATCAATGAGCCACTTAGTGACCCCTACAATGACAGTATGATGGATGCCTAAGTGGGTGCTTTGTAAATGTTGCCTAAGAGGGGGATTGGGAGGGTGGCTTAATGGCTAAGGTGTTTGCCTTACAAACACAAGGTGCAGGGTTTGAGTCTCACAAGGGATAATTGGCTAAGCTTAAAATGGCTTGCAAGGGCAGTTAGCTTAGTACTAAGCTATGAGCCTATGAACTATATTGTCAGACTACTTGGCTCAGTCTAGGGAGGTGTACACCTTGATGTACCATCACCCAGGTCCTTCCTGACTGCCTCAGAAATGTCCATGATGTGTAACAGTCATGCTCCCCTGTCACACATCCAAACTGTGTAAAGTCAACTGTGTGTAGAACATATATATGTGTGTTGATCAGCTCCAAGATGATTGCCACTATGGGCATACAGATATGGATACTTAGACAAAGAGGTGTAAAGTTATGTTGGTCAGTGGATACACCATATCTGTGCAAGGTATAACAGTTGCCATTGTCCACTCAGCTGGTGTGCAGCCAGTGGTGTCAGTATGATTGCAAGGGTTTCCCAATAGTGTTAGTAATCCTTGTCAGATCACATGTGGGATGTAGTCTGGAATGTTAGCATGTGCAATAGATGCTGTGTATCTTCCAATGAGAGGCTAGTTACGAAGTGCTCTGTAAATATGGAAGTTATGGGACAGGTTATAGGAATGTCACGTGTCACATGTAGTGGGGACAAGGGAGTGTATTTCATGCAGACAATGTGTGAGTACAGGTTAGGTATGAGTACAGACCCATCATATGTGGCTTCATGACATATGAGGTCATTGACAATCTGGGTCTGTCCTTTGAGGTCATACATGTAACTACACTGTGTGTTGTTGTTCTGTTTTGTGTGGGTGGCTACTTTTGTCACTTACTGTGTCTACACAACATCACAACAACACTATGTGCTTTATTTAGCTGAGGAGGTGGTGCCTCCATTTTAGGGGGGCACCCTCACTCCAACTGACACGCAGCACTGTTCACCTGTTATTGTACAGCCTGCTAATGGCAGTTGTTCACCAGTCAGGTTTGCTGAGCCATGATGAGCTTGTATCCTACCTGTCACATACAGCTGAGTTCATGCAGTTGTAATGCTGCTGACATAATGCATGGGTGTATAGCTCTGCATACTTGCCTGTCCCATCTAAAGGGGGAGGTGCAGTCACGCTATGTGAGCCATTCCACAGGAGGTAATAAATGGCTTCCCTGACATATATGTTTGTATTGTCTGCAAGGGGGGGTACATGCTGATAGTTCTAAGGAGGCTGATCTGTGGCCAGATATCACCAAGAAAAACCTCATATTGGGGGGGAGGCTGTACTGGTCACCCATATTGGTAAATACATAATGCAATGTGTTGGTTCCCTGCATGGGGATGTCACAGCACTGCTGCAGAGCATTGTATGTAAGGACTTGACCATCCTTTTGGCAAGTGAGCCTTTGCATGACTAAGCAACACAGTGTGTACATATTACACTTCCCTAACATGTTTGTCTGTGCTCTGTATGGACACCTTGCATGACTCTCTTCTTGCAACATGCTGGAAGTAACTGTAATACTTACTTGCACAGAGGACAACTAGCATGTAGTGCCAAGTGGTGTCCCCAGATCTTTGAGTCATGTAACTTGAAATGCCATGATAGGAGTTAGCATGGATATGAGCACTAACACTGTCATACACCTACTGACACTGGACCAAACATTGTTACATTTACTCAAGGCCAGATCATGCCTACCAACTATGACCAGCAGCGCCCATTGACTGTTACACTATGCAAATGGATGTCGGACATATGTCTCACTCCATCAACTATAGCCTGACAAGGTGTATGACAATATCAGGCCAGCAGGCCTTGCTGGAAACTGTGTACATCATATACAGAGTATTATGTCAGCTGGTGGATAGGTAAGTGTCTGACAGTCATACTCTGGGAAGATAGCATTGGGAGACCTACACTGCAATGACTCCAGTCACCAATGGAGTTCACCATCTTACATTACTGGCATACCCCGTCTACCTATTCCCTCTCTGCAGTCACAGCCACTGTCAATGACCTCTGAGTGAGTACATTAGCAGGTGATTGCATATTAGGAGCTGTCACAAAATCCCACACAGAACCAACAGTTATCCAAGATGGCCTAAGACACAGTCAGTTGTGTTCTGAGCCACTGACAAAGACTAAATGCCAATGACTGCACAATATTATCCTGTGGGAAATTATCCACCCCTGCAAAATATTGTAGTGTCCGCACACCACACACAGTTGAGCCATTACACATGGAGTCATGGATACAGAGAGTAATGTAGCCTTTGATTTTCACTGGTCAGTAAGATGTGGGGATGCATTCACTGTTGTACAACCTATACCGACAGTTTGGGATATAAATCCCAGACTGTCACTGCTTTGTTGAATGTGGCAGTCATCACACCTATCACTGTGTGCAATGGCACCCTTGCTATGTCACTACACAGGCATATCGTACAACTGTAGCAGCCACACAGGATCCATGGTACACCAATACACAATGTAGATAACATGTCCTAAGGAGTCTGTGTCCCAACCATACATGTGTAGTCTGTCTCCTAAATGCTTTGTAGGGGATGTGTATGGCTCCATACAGGGAGGTGTTGGATATGACTGTGTACCTCCCATGTATCCATGACAGGGCTAACATGTCTCACCTGTTCTGCACACCTACAACATCACTGTGGTATACATAGCACATGCTGGAGAGACAGGTATGTAACACAAACAAGATGTATGTGAAGCACACATTTGCTGTGATACACATCATGTGCAGGTTACACAACAGGATGCAGAACACGACATTCATAGCTGGTGTCAGGCAACTGTCTGTACTGGACACAGGATATTTGTAGTTGGGTCATCTTCATCACTACAGCTTGTAGATGTGTTCGTTCCCAAAACCCTGGTGACAATTATCAGGGGTAGCAGACCTTTTCACAGATTAGGGCTGCATGAGTATGCCAAATGCTGACATTGTCCATGTTAGCCTGTTATACACGTATGAACCTATGGAGCCATGCACTTATAGTTCTGTACCTTGCTGAAGACATATTTCTGCTGTGCTGACATGCCATCCTGTGCTGCTTTATTGCCACTGTGTATCCATAGGTTATCCCAACAGCCTCCTGAAACAGAAACATAAACAGGTCCATGACACCCCTGTCATTATGTAACCATATAACCATTACAACATCATACAACATAAAGTACACAAAAGTATGTGGCATACAGTACCTGTCAGTAACCACTACAAGTGGCATGGCAAAACAACACTCCATTACAAAAGTACATGTTAACTAATATAGTCACCTTCTGCATACATAGCTTTAATTCCCTTCATCAATTACATGAATGACAGGGATGTGGCACAAGTATCATCACTTGCACAGGGTGTTGTGTGGGGGTGCAGGAGACCTAGGCTGACCCAAATGGTTGACAACATGTGTGGGAGTCAGGAAGGGAAGCAGCTAAGACGAACCATGGAACGGTGCCATGTGTGTCTGTAGGTGACCTGCATTTGACAGTGGTGTATGAGTGTGTACATGTACACAGTCAAGCTCAGTGCTAGCCTTACATGTGTGTATGTTGGACAGCTTTGGACCATACATGGTAGAGATGACAGTTCACCATCTCTGGCCCCAAACATGGGAACTGGCTCAGCCAGGAGTTGCGCTGAGACCATCATGACCAAGGTCAGAAGTGGTGCTAGTACCTGATGGTGACTGCTGTCTGCTGGTACTGTGTACCCCACGGGAAATCCCAGGACCATGTGCCCATGGCCTGGCACATCATGGTGTGGACAGCACACTCCCCTCTGTAGCGCTAGATATACTGCCACTACAGGAGCATGATTGTGCATGGCCATGTGGACTCTCAGCAGATAGTGTTGTTGACCTATGTCCACAAGTCCAATACTCAACTCCAACCATGTATTCCAGCATAAACAATGTGTGATCCAAAACAGACACTTTCTCAGCCACCTTCTGTCCACTACATCAGTGAACCGATCCAGGGTGTCCCATTGCAGTGGAGGCAGTCACAGATATCAGACTGAGCTGCATCCATAACCCTAAGCATACATCTGGTGTTCTGTTCAGAATGTGCCTGTGCCTCCATGATGGCCCGAATCATGCAATGAGTGACCCATGATGTGACACCTGCAACAGGTGGTGAACAGATAGCAGGCCTCCTACAAGCACCCCTGTCAATCCACCTGTGTGGGCCCTCACCAGCTCTCTGGCCATGACCAGTGTCTACACCTACTGGAGCCATAGTTGCCATACTTTTCTGTTCAATGTCCCCACCCTCTGATTGTCCAATATCTGTGGCCTCTGGGAACTGGGTATGTGAGGGAATACTGACTGTGTGCTGTAACAGTGAGGGTAGAAGAGGAATGTCAACCTTTGGGACATATTCAGCCCCTGAAACCCCCACCTGTGCCACACGGTAGCCACCATCATCATCATAGTCTGAGTAGACACTGACATCAGGTTGTGTAGGGGACAGACACCCCTCCCTGGTCACCTGTGATATGAAAGGAAAAATAAGTACATTAATACCTGCACTATTATTCTCCACAGTACTATGTTGTGATATATGTAAGGCTCTATACACTATTGTCACTATGACAGAACTGTTGAAAACCCAACCTCATATAGTAGGACATGAGGACAGTACTCTTCCCTCTAACAGCTGTAGTTACTTGAAAATAACATCTCATTACACTGCACTCTCATCAGCAACAGTGATGTGCACTGTTGACGTTTGTGTAGACTCTGCACAGTTGGCACATATGACACTCTGTAGTGTCCTGACAATACAGTCACATCTATCAGTGTAGTCAAACCTACAAGGTATAGGTATGAGTCTAACATATGTACAATCAGAATATATGTGTGCAGTTGGCAATCATGCCAACAGCACTGCAATGCAGGCAGCAGGCCTGGGATGACAGTCTAGAGATTAAGCTGCTGTAAAACTACATCTATAACAAAACAGTGTCATGCTTACCAAGAGCGAGACCACGGGCTTGGCCACTACCTGATGAACCTGTGAGAAGTTGAGGGAGAGGTAATGTCAGTACCACTGCATGTTCCACCACCACAAAGTAATACATCCATATATCTCACATTTACAGTAGTTACTGTGTTAATTGTTATATTGGTCAAAATTTGAGCATGACAGTCAAACTGTAGTGAAACCCATCTCCCCCCAAAAGCAGACAGACCTGACACCCATATAAGACTATGTATGCCCTGACACTCTGAATGCTACAGTATTGCAATGCTGATCAAACTAAGCTTACCTGCACACTCCTCTGCCGTGGACACTGTGGCACCCACATCCATAATGTAGGGTGTGGTGGATGCCTGGAAGCTGTTGTGTGTGCTTAGATTTCCCAGGAATTCCTCAGTGGTTGAGCATGGTTTTTCTACTGCAGGCCCTACACCAGTGGCACCACTGGCTACATCTGCTGCTCTTCTGTATCTGGCATTGATCATGTCCATTGCGTGGTGTCAAACCTGCTCAGATGCCCTGCTCTGTTGACCAGTGGAACTGACATCATGGACAAGGTCAACCCACAGTGCCTCCCTCTGTTCTCTGTAGTGCTTTCCTCTGGAAGTATGAATTCATGGTGTTGATGGAGTCCTTCCAGTATTAACTCATTTTCTGAACCTATGAAAGCTGTACAACATCTTGCATACATGTTCCCTCAAGGTTGGTGGCAACGCACGATGCATCGGAGACCATCCAGGTGCAATTAACCATAGGCAAGACTGCTCTGCAATTTGTAGCATGTTACAGGCCACCCTCTCAAACTCAGGAACCTCACATGGCCTTCCTGAAAACATTGGAGGGGATAAATGTATCTCCAAACACCATCATACTAGGTGACTTCAACTACCCTAATATAGACTGGGAACACTACTCAAGCCCGAACACTCTAACCCAAAGATTCCTGGAGTTCATAAACTCAAATGCCATGGAACAACTAGTCACCATCCCCACAAGAGGTGAAAACATACTTGATCTCATCATCACGAACATGGGATCAAAATGTTCAACACCGAAGTATACCCCTCACTGGTGAGATCAGATCATAAACTAATCTCGCTGGAGGTCCTCATCCGCCCCCACCTGAAACAAAAAGACCACAGTGAAAAACTTCTCAAAGCCGATTTCACACTTCTAAAACTAGTGTGGTCTCCTTTAAGGCCCCTGAGCCAGTGGTAAACATTACTCAAACCGCTGAATCACTTACAAATGCCTTCTACCAGCACCTACAGGACTGCATGGATCAGGCAATCCCAAACAAAACTAAGACTCTCTGTACCAAAGGCAAGCGTCCAGTCTGGTGGACCCCAGCCATAAACAAGCTCTACAACAAAAGGAGGAAGCTACTACAAGATAGAGCAAAATCCTTGAAAGGTAAGACACCTTTGATCATTATAAGTAAAAACTAAGAGCTCTCATAAAATCATCAAAGGCAAATTTTGAGAGAAAAATCACCAAGGACTCTAAAGACAATCATAAGGCCTTCTTTAGCTATGTTAGAAACCTAGGAGGAAACTCCCAGATATGCTCAGAATTAGTTCAAAATGATGTGAAAATTACTGAACCTACACACATTGCTAACATACTGGCTGACAGGTTCAGTGCAAACTTCTCCCCTCCCCAAAGGAGATATCTATTCCAGAGGATTGTAGCCCCCAAACATCTCCAACGCCCAGGTGAGAACTGCCCTCACGAAGGCAAAAACACAGCATCCATGGGACGGATGGTGTCCCGGCTGTGTGCTTCATGAACTCAACGAGGAATTAAACCCACAGTTAGGACAGCTGTTTAATCTTAGCCTCACCTCAGGATACGTACCCAAGGAGTGGCGCCGGCGACTGTGGTCCCACTTCATAAGGCGGTGCCTCCACAGACCCTGGAAATTACCGCCCCATTAGCTTGACAAGCCTTATCTGCAAAGCCATGGAGAGGATCATAATGGAACTCATAAATAAAGACATAGGGAACTTGCAGACTTTGGATCCAACCCAGTTTGGCTTTGTCAAAGGCAGATCCTGCCTCTTAAACTTGGTTGACTTTTCGAGACAGTCACCAAGGCCATTGATGAGGAAAGGCAGTCCATACAGCCTACCTCGACCTGGCAAAGGCCTTGACACAATACCCCACTCAGGTATCATCGAAAAACTCATCAGCTTGAATGTAAACCCATACATCACAAGATGGGTTGCAAACTGGCTAAGCGACAGAACCCACAGGGTCAGAGTTGCTGGAGCCATGTCAGACTCAAAGCCTGTCACAAGTGGTGTCCCACAGGGCTCAGTCCTGGGTCCACTCTTGTTCGCCATCTCCTTTTCTGAACTACAAGCACACACAGGAGGGTTATGGCTGACAAAGTTTGCAGATGACTGCAAACTGGCCATAGTCGAAAACACATCTGACACAGATATCCTCCAGAAGGGCCTCACAGAAACGGATAACTGGTGCCAGAGCCATGGCCTGAAGTTAAACGCCAAAAAATGCATAGTCATACCCTTCGGGAAAAACAAGGTTACCCCTAGCTACCATATAGGTGACAATCCACTGAGCACAGAAAAAGTCATCAGGGATCTGGGGACCCAAGTTGACAGTAGTCTTTGGTTTGACACTCATGTTGCTAAAGTAGTTAGGAAAACCTTCTATATCGCCCACCTGATCATGAAGGGATTCACATCTAGATCAAGGGAGGTCATCGTCCCCTGTACTCATCACTCATTAGACCTATGATTGATTACTATGCCCGTTCGGAATGTATCTGACCAGACACCTGATGCAGCTTGAAAGGCCCCAAAAGTTCCTCACCAAAAGGATAAAGGGTCTCAAAAATATGTCTTATGCTGCCCGACTGAAAGAACTCCAGCTTTATTCAGTCTCATACCGCTTGCTCAGAGGTGACCTGTGCCTGACATATAAGGCCATGTCAAACCCAGATTTGATGAATATGCTTCACCTCAAAAATCTAGATCCCTCAGAACCACAAGGGCGGAGACTTAAACCTTGACACGGTTATAAATAGAACGTGCTGGAGGGACAGATTCATCACCCAGAGACTCCCTATGCTGTGGAACAAAATCCCGGTACATGTGAGGCAGAGCACCTCGCTGGCCTTGTTCAAGAGGAATCTTGACCAATTGATGGGAGATCGCAGATATACCCCAGGGATTACTTCAGTGTCACTGCTTGACAGAGGCACAGAAAAATGATAGGCATAGTTTTTATTCAAACTAAAGGGGTGGCGAAAGCCACATAACTATGGGCTAGGCTTATAAATGCCCTTGGGCAGATAGCCTAGTATGAACCTATGAACCTATGAACCTATGAAAGGCAGCAACATGGGAACACATATCAGGATCACATACATGGAAGCACACTATATAGAGATACAGCAAGGACAGAATATCTGGCAATATCCACTGCTTGATCACACGTGTTATATTCCACAGTGTGCAAACATACTAAGTATGGATACAACTAGGATACTAGTGATAGTCTGGTATTCACACGTGTGCCATGACAGGTACTGCTGTATGTTCATACAGAACGACATTGGAGTCTATTGTAGTTTGTCCCCAAGGGGCAACCCCCGCCAATAATATTTTAAACCAACTGTGCCAAACCAATAGCAGTGTGCTATTGCAACCACTGTAAAGGGACAATTCTACAAGCCCAGTGTGCCACATTGACAATATACATTCCACCCTTGATGTCTTGCACATCATGTGTATGTGTAAGAAATCTGGAGATCATTGACATGACATTGAAAGGCTTAATGCTGTAATCCCTATTCCCTGTAAGTACAGTCAGACATCTGCATCCTGATGTAAACAAGATGATTACATACCTGATGGAGTGCAGTACTCCTCTGCTGATATGTGCTAATAGGTAATACTTTACATACGTGTGGTCTGTGTGAGGAAAGTCTCATACAGAATGGTATCCCATAGCCAGCCATGCTTGCCTTTTCAACATGCTTCTCATCAGCAGGTGATTGCCTCTTAACCAATCTGTGGTTCTGAAAGGCTAATTACAACCAACACAGCTGATTTGCACTGTCCTCAGCCAACATTACAATATATAAGGTCTTCATGTAGATTATGGGCCCTTTCTGATTTGTTGTGTTGGATATTACTGGGATGAGGAGACTACTTCATCACAGATGGTAGGTCTGTAGCAGCAACTTTTACATAGAGATGGGTGTGATACAGCCTGCAGTTGCTGTTGCAGGTAATAGACATAGGCAGAGAGTGTGAACACTTTGGAGGACAGCAAGGTGTAGGAGTAACTCTGGGAGCTGTGTCAGCCTTGTTGTAGAGGCAGTGCCAGAGGAAGGCTACCCTTTCCAGCACAATTAAGGCATGTGTCTAAACTAAGTGTGTTAGGCAACAGTATCACTCAGAGTACTAGACCACATGTTTGTTGTGCCCTTGAGCAACTTAAGGGATAAATATAACAATATGTCCACCATTTGGGTGACTGTCAAGCCATGTGTTACAGTCTGGTAGTAATTTGGAGCATGTATGAGGGCAGTCCTAGTTACAAGCAGGTACTTTAAATTTGTATGTTAGGTGTGTAGCTGTGCTAATCAGCACTGTGAGTTTGAAAAGACTGTGTGGTTAGTAGCCCTCATTTGCAGTACCTGAGCTGAATTTATCTGTGAATGCATATTAATGCATGATGTGACACTTTATGCACGTATACTTTTGCTATAGGGATATGTGAAGTGTCTTTCTATCTGCAGGCCTCTAACTTCCATCAGTGAAATGCAGACATTTCATTTGAAATGCATTATGTGCATAAAGAATGCAGATGCAGTAATTATTTGCTGGCTTCACAATACTAAAATTACACCACTGGATTTGAACCCAGGACTGTGTGTGGCAAAATGTACTGTTTGCAAAGCATTTAGCAGACTGAGCTAGTGAGTCACTGTTACAGCAGGTGTATCTGCAAGATATATGTGCACAAATACAGGTCTGACAAACATTTTCTACATCCATCAGTATGTGCATGGCTTTATATGGATGTATTTCTGCATTAGGGCCCCAGTTAAATTTGCCATTAATGCCTTACCAGGTGTCTTTCTACATGTTGCTGATAAAGGGCTCATGTATCTGCTTTCACAGGCCTCACTTACATCCATTATTATGTCTTCAGCTTTCTAGTGGTGTACTATTGCACCAGAGTCCAGGGTACACTCCCATTTTTTCCATTACATTTTAATCAAGCTTGCACAATGCAGCATGGTGTGCAGCTCCACTGAAACATGCTAAATGACTTTAAGTGGCAATTACTATTATTTGGTTAAACCACCTATTTTAAGAGTTGTGTGGTATGGCAGGTTAATGCAGTGGTCTGCAGGTGCAATGGTCTTGTGTTTGAAATATGGAACAGGTGTTTATTTTGTAACTGTATGTTACAATTAAAAAAAACATATAGTCAGTATAACTCTATTTAGCTGAGCTTAGCACAGCTGCATGATGAGGCACATTGTGCAGAGTCGTGCTAAAAATATTAAAGAAAAGAAAAATGGGGAGATAGGAAAGTGGTGAAACTGGGTGCAAGCAGGGGAAAAACATAATGAAAGGCATGAAGAGATGTGCAAGAAAGGTGTAGGAAAGAACCATAGCTATGCATTTCTTGTACAGCAACAAATGGGCACTTTGACAAAATTTGTTGACTTTGAACTCCCCATCCCCAGAGAGAGGGGTGTGGAACACATAACTGCATCATCAAGCCAATTAGACCAAATTATGTGTTTCCAGTGGACAAGTGTGAAAATGGAGAGCTATTTATGGGATTATATTTTTTGGGACAGGTGACCATTTTTTTAAGGTGAGAGTGGAATGTTGGGGAAGGGACATATGTAAGTGTGGGGGAGGTAAGTTGGGTAGGTAAGGATGCATTTGCAGACAGACAAGACAGACAAGACAGCAGAGAGAGGCGATGTGTGACACATGAGGGCGGGTACCACCTTGGATAGCGAGGGTGTCGTGGAATCTAAGTTCCATGTGCCTTCACAAGGCAACAGCATGACTCACATCTCCACCCATGGGACTATCAGCAATGGTCCGTCACTGCCCATGGGGTGGCACTGGTGGAGGCTGAGCACCAGGGCAAGGCTGCCCCACCAGGTTGGCCAGCATGTCTTCAATCTGGAGCAGGGAACGGTCAAAACCATGGTATACTATCCTGCACATTAAAACCAGCAGCTCAGCCTGGGTGACAACCCCCCCTCTAACACCAGTCCCAGAGGGGGGTCCATCTCCGTTCCATGGGACAGTACTACCCAATACCACTGGTAGTGCAGTAGCAGCAGAGGGAGCACCACCGGTCTGGGTCTCAGATATGCTGGGACCTGGTGCCATGGCCAGAGGAGGCTAGGTAGGCAGATCAAAAAACAAAGCAGCCAGCACTCAAATGGAGCAAATATCTAGTTTTAATGCACAAAAACATACCGGTTTCAGCCCACAGGCCTTTTTCAATGTAAAACACATCAGTACATTCACCATCTTATATATCATAACATAATAGAATAATTATATCCCATTAAACAAGTATTACAAATCTTCATTAAGACCTGTTGGAAACAATCCCCACAATTTTACTATCCAAGACTTTTCTTTTTTGTTCAAAACATTATGCCAACCACTTTTCATTGATCTATGTCCTAACACCCTATCAATAATAATGAATTTAAACATTGCTGTCTTGTGTATAATAGTATGTTTATATAAGGCATTAGCCAGGTACTTATTTCTAATGCTACTTAGATGTTCTGAAATTCACAATTTTAATGGTCTGGAAGTTTGACCTACATAAAAGACTGTGCAAGAGCAAATAGCCAAATATATAGCCTAGTCACTATTACAATTGCCAAACATTGTGATAGAAAAAACCCTAGATATGTTCTTACTTGAAAATTCCTTAGTTGAACATATGAATTTACAAAAAGAACAATGGCCACATGAGTAACAACCCACCACTTGTGTACCATCTATAGTAGTTTGGACAGAATTTATAGAGGGTAAAAAATGTTTATAGTGGCTAAAGTAACTACTTAAAGTTTTCCCTTTCTGAAAAGAAAAAGAACATCTCTGACCTAACAGCTCACACAACCTGTCATCTGTTAATAAAATGTCCCAATGTTGTTGTATCATATCTAAAAATCTATGAGTGTTAATACCATAAGTGGTAGTGAATCTGTGTTGCTAGAGCAAGGGCCACAATCTTTGTATTTCAAAAGCTCTCTTCTTGAATATGATTGTACTTCCCTAAGAGTCTGCCTAACCTGTGCCAATGAATAGCCTCATTCAACAAAACAACCTACAAGGTCATTATCAAAATGTATATATTCTTTAGTATTGGAACATAGTCTATGTATTCTCATAAACTGTGATTTAGGTATGTTTGCTGTAATGTGCTTAGGATGACAACTGGATGCATGGAGTAGAGTGTTGGAATGGTGGGGTTTTCTAAATAATGTACTAGACAAAGTTCCATCCGCTTTTTTAGACACTTTAACATCTAAATAGGAAACAGATGTAGCATCATAATTTACTGTAAACATGATGTCCCACTTGTTTTCATTTAAATATTGAACAAATTCCTGTAAATATACAGCATCTGACTTCCACACCATCCAGCAGTCATCCAAAAATCTACGCCAGATATCAATCTCACCAAGAAAAATGTTGTGATGTATATCATATATTATTATCTATTCCAGATACCCCATAAAGAGGTCAGCATAGATGGGTGCAAATGATGCACCCATCGTTGTACCCCTCAGTTGCAAAAAACATTTGGTATTGAAGAAATAAACATTTTTAGATAACACATGCTCTGTTGAGCATAACAAAAATGTATTGAAACCTGGGCTATATAAGGACATTCTGTTTAGCCAATATTCTAAAGCACACAAACCAGCCCAATGAGGAATACTAGTATATAAAGGCATAACATCTAAACTACATAGTAACCAGTTAGACTCTAACTGGGCATCTGAAATAATATTCAAAAATTCAGTAGTGTCTTTTATCCTAGCTCTCACTCTTGATAACAATGGCTTTAAATAAACAGTCAAATAGGCAGACAAAGGTTCAGTTAGGGAGCCATTACCGGATGCAGCCGGTCTACCGGTGGCTGCTGCATGTCCTTGTGAATTTTAGGGAGAAGGTAAAAATATTGAGAAGATGGATTTTTAACCTTCAGATGGAACATTGTACATTTGTCAATAATCCCCTCACTAACAGCAGACTCTAGAAACATGTCAATTTCTTTTTTGAAATCAGAAGTGGGATCATAAGGCATGCATGCATAGAATCTGTTATCTTGCAGCTGATTGTTAGCTTCAGTGACATATAAAGATGTATCCATAATAACAGTTGCTCCACCTTTATCAGCTCGAACTATAACTATATTTTTGTTATTTTTCACCTGTGTCAAATAATTCCTTTCTTCACTAGATAAATTAGAAGGAGAAATGTATTTTTGACTATTTAGCCCAAACTGTAACTCCGTAAGTACACATTTCTGAAATACTTCTACATTCGTATTCATAGGTGGAATAAATGTTGATTTATTGAACTTAAAGCCACTATTGTCACTAACAAATTCCCCATTCTGAAAATAAAGTTTCAAATTAAGCAGTCTGCAAAAAGCATATAAATCTTCCACAAAGACATCTTCATGGACAAAAAACCCTGGAATAAAATTGAGGCCCTTGCTCAGCAAAAAACTTTCAGATTCAGACAAAAACCACTGAAGAGATGTTAATCACTTTACTTGAAGACTCTATCTGGGTTTCAGGAAGTTCGGCATGGCTTCCAGAGATCCATCAATCCCTATTTTTGGAATTATTTTTCCTACCCCCCTCCTTTTCCTAAAGGTAAAGGAGCCATGTCAGAATTCAATAACAAATTGTCCTGCATTCCCATACATGACTTTTTGGTAGCTGGTGGCATTTGCTGTCTATCTACCTCTGTATCCGTATATGATGAGTCTTCCCCTGAAGTATCACTCATAGATTTTTTTCAAAATAGAAATATTTGTGAGAAAGTTAAATCTTTTGAGGACTCTGTTATTTATAAAGAACATTTTAATAAGTTGAGAGAAAAATTACTTCTTTTTGAACAAAGTTTAAAAGACAGAAAGATAGGCAAATTCAACAGAGACTCAAGGGACTACCATTTAGGTAAGCTCTTTGAGTTTATTAAAACTGGTAAACATAGTAAGAATGTTAGATTTGCTCCGAAGGAATTATTTATGTTTACTGGACAGAAAAGAAAAAGAAATACGTCTATTTTTTATTTTTATTCTCTTCTTCTTTTCGGAAAGGGAAAACTTTAAATAGTTACTTTAGCCACTATAAACATTTTTTACCCTCTATAAATTCTGTACAAACTACTATAGATGGTATACAAGTGGTGGGTTGTTACCCCTGTGGCCGTTGCTCTTTTTGTAAATTCATACGTTCAACTTTGGAATTTTCAAGTAAGAACACATCTAGAGTTTTTTCTATCAGAATGTTTGGCAACTGTAATAGAGACTGGGCTATATATCTGACTATTTGATCTTGCACAGCCTTTTATGTAGGTCAAACTTCCAGATCATTAAAATTGTGAATTTCAGAACATCTAAGTAGCATTAGAAATAAGTATCTGGCTAATGCCTTATATAAACATGCTATTATACACAAGACAGTGATGTTTCAATTCATTATTATTGATAAAGTGTTAGGACATAGATCAATGAAAAGTGGTTGGCATAATGTTTTGAATAAAAAAAGAAAAGTCTTGGATAGTAAAATTGGGGGGATTGTTTCCACCTGGTCTTAATAAACATTTGTAATAATTGTTTAATGGGATATAATGATTCTATTATGTTATGATATATAAGATGGTGAATGTACTTATGTGTTTTACATTGAAAAAGGCCTGTGGGCCGAAACTGGCCTGTTTCTATACATTAAAACTTGATATTTGCTCCAGTTGAGTGCTGGCTGTTTTTGTTCTTTGATATTGCCTTTTGAGCCTGTGTACCTGCTGTCCTTGCAGAGGTTTTGGTTTGGGGAAGGTAGGCAGATCAGCCGGAACCGGCCTACCTTGACATATTGTGGTAAATGAGGTTCAGCAATAAGTTAAGGTTAGTAATAACCAAACCATTGTTAGTATTAACAGAATGAAACATCATACGTATTAATTCAAATACATATTAATGTATATTATGTGAAACACAACATTAAGTAACATAACAGTCAGCATGTTAACAGCATGCCAGTAAAAATTAAACCATAAGGCCAACAGTTAGTCTAACAACATATGTTAATACTGAATCATAATAAAACATAATAATAAATCACATTTTACAAGAATATAGTTTGTGTAACAAAATGTGTTAATATTAAATCATAATAATAAATAACAATAACAAATAAATGAAGATAAGGGGGGTGAGAGAGAGAGAGGAACATTCCATTTCTGACAATGCAGACTATATCCCTGAAAACACTGATAATAAATACTCTACAGGCATGTAGTGTCAGTTTTATGTACAGCGACTACAATTCTCCTGTAGCTGATGTAGCACATACATATCTCTCAAGCTGTTAGCATGGGTCAGTAGGGGCCAAGCCATAACAAATGTAGGTACACAATTACACAGAACACTTTCACATAATGTGGACTTATATAACTACCAAGGTGTTCTGTAAGTGGATTTGGTAATACATTGTATTCCAGGTAATAATTTTTCAGGTAATCCTGTTGCAGACGGATTAGGCAGTTGTAATTACATTATGAGAAATTGTGACACCTGAGAGGCATGTTTGGGTACTGTACATAAACTATACAGTCATCATGCCTTAGTTGGCAGGCATGGGAACAGAACCCAGTAGCTCTGACTACAGGGGGCATCTGCAAATAATGTAGCAATTGACTGCAGCAACTTAGTACAGAGATGCAAAGAATACAGCCATACTGGAAATAGTTAGACAAATTTATTTATGAATCAATAATGCTCCTTAAAACTTTATTAATATTGCTGATAAGTGTCTGTGAAATCTAAAAACAATCATATCTGCTCATAACATGGGCTACCTCAACCATATACCTTTTCTTCCTGGAGTGAGAGAAAATTAGAGAATTATGTGACTGATATTGGCTTGGAGAAAGCCTTAGACCATACTATGAGTTCAGCAATACATGTTATAGGACATTCGTTTTGCATTCTAGAACAATTACAGTGTTATACTTGACTGCAGTGACAGTAGAACACACATGCATGGAATACATCCGTACTGCATTTATTAAAAGAGATTTCTTTAGGAATCAACAATGCAGCTCAACATTTTATTGGTATTGCTGATAAATGTCTTTGAAGTCCACACACAATATCTGCCCATAGAGTGATTTGCCTCACCAATATATCTTTATTACCTGGAGTAGAAGGAGCAGAGAGCATTATGTAACTGATACTGGCCTGGAGACAGTGTTACACTTGACTGCAGCAACCCTACAAAAGACAAGCAATGCATACAGCTCTACTTGCAATGGTCATGACAACACAATCTGGCTATACACCATTTTGCTTACTTTTATTGGTATTTTTTATTGTTTATTGCAATACAGTTGTTATTGTTCATTTATTGCACTACAGCTCTAACTGCGCATTTATTGCACTGCAGTTATTTATTGTGTATACTTAATTGTAGTAAATGCTTTACTCTTTCTTGCTTATTGTACGACAGTTAGCACAATAAATACGTACTTACCACACTCATGGTGTAACCTGGCCAGGTGCCCAGCATGAGACTCAACATTGCAAGCCCTCTCAGCTGCAGCTGTTGGGAGAGAAGCACACCTATGCATACCAGTTTTCCAGACATTGAGCTTGCCATTTGATAAAACAGTGGAAAACTTACATATTTGTGGAGCATTCCCAACTAGTGCCTCTTGGACCCAGGTATCCAAGGTTCCATTCATTTTCCTCTTCAGGTCATCATAATGGTGATGACACTGCTCACCAGTGCAGGGGATAGCAGTAGTAGTGGTAAGTTCCCAGGCCTCTGCCTTACATTCCAAGCCCTGGAAACTGCCCTGCATCAGCCTGGGTTCATAATTCTTTGCCAGGAGCCCAACAAAGACCCTGGACTCCTGAACACCTCATCTCTGTACCTGAAAGCATGCACCCTCTCCAACACCACTTGGCATATTCACAGAAACACCACTTGGCATATTCACAGATAATCAGACTGCAAAGAATGGTTCAGAATTCCCGCTTATTGACACTGGTATAGGCTGTTTTCCCACCCTTACACATCATTGAGCAACATTCAAAAAAGTGCCGCATTGCTTATCAGGACGCAAACCAACTAAGCAGAGCTAAGCTGTGCAAAAATTCGCACAACTGAGGTTTTAGCTAAGCTTAGCACTCACAAACAGTACTAGCCATTAGCATGTTTAAGCAGTGCTCATCACAGTGCAGCAATGCCATATTTCACAAATTTATTTTTAAAATTAAACATATATACTAAATTAAATTACAGACATCTTATGACTGCTACAGACTCAAACCCAGGACCTACTAAGCATTAGGCTGTAATTCTACCCATTTAGCTACTTGGATATTATGACAACTAGTATACCTTCACATATACTCCTGGGCTACCTGTTAACATTGCTGAGCACCATGCCATGCCATGCAAATACACTTAAATAGACTCAGAAATAAATAATTACATCCGGTTTCTATTTTTAGATGACTGGCAGCTGTCAGCTATGTATAAAGATGTGATGTATCTTTATATTGTATTTAGAACTCAACTATCTTCCTTTTTTTGCATTAACAATGTTCATATGTCTGTTATGTACTTGGAGCTTTTCTGCCCGGGCCTCCGCTGAAAATGGACATGTATCCAGTCGGACTCTCCCGGTTAACAAATGTAAAATAAAAAAATAAATAAATAAAAATATGAGTGCCACTCAGCTCTGAGATGCTCCATGCTGCGCCACGTAAATAGCAATTAAACAAACAAAAATATGTAATTATGATAATTAATTACATCTGGTTTCGAAGGGCAGCAACGGTGTGCAGAGGTTAGCATTGCCGCCTCACAGCAAGAGGTTCTCTGGTTCGATTCTCGGCTGGGGTGCCTTCTGTGCGGAGTCTGCATGCCCTCCCTGTGGTTGCGTGGGTTTCCTCCGGGTGCTCTGGTTTCCTCCCACATCCCAAAGACATGCAGTAGGTGGATTGGACACTTTAAACTGGCCCTAGGTATGAGTGTGTGCACCTTCTGTGGAAGGTTGGGCGCCAGGCTGGCAACTAGACACTGTAAAACTCCACTGCCAATCATGAGCGGACAGATGATCCACTATGGCGACTACTAACTGGGAAAAGCTGAAAGAAGAAGAAAGAATTACATCTGGTTTCTATTCTTAGATGTGTAGCAGGTGTCAGTTGTCTATATGTGAGCACAGCTTGGCATTGCTGTGCTCATCGCAGTGCCACGCAAACATACAGAGAGAGAAAAAAAAGAATTCATAAAAATAAAATATTACACATTTAAAACAATTCACAGCATTTCAACAGTAGTGGGGAGCATTAGAGGGAGCCTCACACTGTACATAATATCTGACCAGGCATCCACAACCACAAGTAGCCTCTACATTTCTCCCTACACGGACTCAATATCCCTGTTCCTTTGCTCTTCCTCGGCAGCATGCCATCATTAATATGCATGGCATGTTGTTGAGGGGGGAACCGTGGCCATATACACAGATACATTCCATGTAAGCTCTACACGGAGCCTACATGGATTTTATTAAATCCTGGGGAATGATCAGAAGTTCAGTTATGAATGAAGAGCATTAGCTTCATAAGCTCTATGGTTGAAACAAAACTCTACCACAAAGAAGACTCTATTTTCAGATCTTTATTTAAGGTAATCATAATGAGTTATTTTATCAGTTACAAGACTTCATCAGATCAAGCTGCAGTAACAGGTTTTTTAAATTCTGTAGCAGTGGGACATGGCATGGGCAGTCAATTTGCTTGGACTCAAAGCAAGGGGGGTTGTCGGTGTGTATTTAGAAATATATATGTGGGGGACGCTGTGGAGTTGTGAAAAAGCACATAATTTGCATGTAGAAATATATATATGTGTGCGTGGGTGGGGGCTGTGGGGCTGTGGCTGTGTGGCTGGTGAAAAAAATCCACTTAATTCGCATGTAGAATACTAGACCATCCACTCTCTCTGTAGTGCCCCACCCCCTATTTTCAAAATCTTTAACATTTGTGTATATATATATATATATATATATATATATATATATATATATATATATATATATATATATATACACACACACACACACATATATATATATATATATATATATATATATATATACATATATATATAAATCAACACTGTAAAAAAAGAAAAAAAGAAGTGGTACTCAATGTAAGTGTAAGGAGTGAGATCAAAAGCATAATGCAGCTGGTTAAATAACTTTATGCCAGCTAGTAAAGGTTCATAGGTTGTTATTAGGCAAGTGACCATTAGGGCCTTTATAATACTTGCCATGCACTCCAAACCATTTGGGTCCCAAGTATCATACTGGGGGGGGGGGGGGGTCAAATAAATCACTAAATCAGTGACATGCCAATCAGTGATCTAGGAACAGATAGATGCCACCAGTGCCTTGAAAGAGGTAATTAACATACTGTACAGTATGTGTAATGACATACATGATGGCTTGTGACTCCTGTATCGCCTGTCTGGATTGCTGAATAGTCACTTAGCAACCATTGCTGTCTCCATGCAGTCGTAGTGCATGCCCAAGCAGTCACAATAATGCACATGCACATGCACATGCATCATTCCTGCCAGCAGATGCTGAGGGCAGTATCATTCCTCAGAAGGGCATCCCTGTAGCCAAGGCCATTCATAGTTTGCACCATTTTCCCCTTTGGACTCACAACCTGTCACATGCACATCCATGCAACACTACACTGTCTACTGTACCTGTATCCCTGGCAACAGTACTATGAAAGCAACCATAACATCTGTCCACCTACCCACCCTCAAATATCTCTACCCTTTCACTGCACAGTATAACCAACTCTGCCCAGTAACCCAGCCATGTAACACAATCTCTTCCACAGTCCTAGTCCATTCTCACTTCCACCTGTGTAGCTGATGCTGATTTCTGTCACTGTGTCCCACTCCAGTTGTGCAAATAATGGTAACTGTACCCTGCCCTCACCATTGTGTTGCATGGATTGAGTTACGTCTGATGCACAGCATGGCTAATCAGTGAACCATCTTCACCTGGGTGTAGTATTGTATGCATGTTTTAATCTGTGTTGTCTGTTCTGGTTTGTATTTTTGTTCCAAATACCAACTCTTTGACAGCACCACAACATATTGTATCCTCCTCTGTCTCACATGGACTTCCCCTGAAGCAAGCTGCTCAAACATATTCTCACCTAGCATATCCTCTGCTGCTTGCGCTGGTCTGTCTGCTCCTCAAATGGCAGTCCCCTGCTCTAGCAGACTGCATACCACCATGTTGTGCAGCATTGCTCAAACAACAAATATCTTGCTTCAGGTCTACAAAGCATACTGCAGCAATCCACTAGACATCTCTTAGCAATGTAAGTGGGCCTTCAACAGTGAAGCCTCACTCTTCTCAATGTTGCAGGTCTATGACAGTGTGGAGTTGTATGTTATCTCAGCCATGCTCTGTGGGTACATATCTGTGTCATGAATCATAGCTCCAGGGTGTATTTTGCATCACCAATAAAATACCTCTATGGGAAATAACCCCACACAAATCACTACTGTTAGTCAGACGTGTGCCAGATGTGGGAATTGTCTGCACAGCCTTGACAGTGCACAGATACATTGTATCTGGATAGGCAGGTAGCTAAGGATTTGTAGGGAAGGTGTTAGGATAATACTTCTCTTATTCATGGCCAATGTCCATAAGGACACAACGGTCATACTGGGAAAAGTGGGCAAATTTACAATTTCCCATCCAATTGTCAAGGTTTCATTTGAATACAGTCAGGGATGAACTCTGTTTTACATGGATGAGGAGATTATTCCATAGTGCAGGAATCTTTTGGAAAACATATTTGTCTCTCCAGCACATTCCGTTTATGTCACAAGTGAAGTTGAGGTCCCTGGATCTAGTGTTTCTGGTGCTGTTTGTTTTGAATGTGCATCAGATCCATCAGGGTTGGGTCTGAGGAAGCCCTGTAAACCAGGCAAAGATCCCTTTTCAGCAGCCTGTAGGTGACTGAATACAGAGACAACACCTTTAGGTAATCAATGTAGGACGTGGTTTTCATACTCAGAATTCTCCTGATGAGAAACCTTTGTGGGCTTTCTAACTGTTGCAAGTGTCTGGTTAGACACAGGCCAAAGGGGACATTGTATTCAATGATAGGTCTGAGAAGGACTATGTAGAGTGGTACTATAACTTCTTTGGACCTGGATGCTATACCTTACCTATACGTTCTACAACATAGAAATATTTTCTTATTACCTTAACTATATACTGTCTGCTGCCAGATTGCTGTCTACAAATGTTCCCAGATCCCTTTCTACTGAGTTGACTCTCAGAGGCATTTTATCACTGGAGTAATTAACTTCCATAGACAGTTTCCAAAGGGCATTATGATGCACTTTTTAGTACTGAGTTTTTGGCAGTAGTCATTGTCTGTGTTAAACCCACTTGCAAGATGTTTGCATCTTGGAGAGAAATCTATAATACCTCCCAATTTAGGCATCTGCAAACATGGTGAGCCAGTGGCTTTTAACATTAGTGCTCACTTCCAAAAAGTATATGCCAAACAGGAGTGGGCTCAGCATGGAGCCTTGGAGTACTTGACTGCTGACTGGTCCTTTGATGGAGGTGGTCTCACCAAGCCTGACTTCTTTGGGTACTGTCTGTGAGCCAGACGGCAATCCAGCAAGTTATGTAAGGGTTTACACCTAACTCAGAGAGCTTGTCAACAATTCCTGAGTGGGGCATTGTATCAAATTTCTTAGTCAGGTCAAGACAATTTTTGTATGCAATTTTTTCTCCTCATCCATTGCCTTAGTGACCCTATCAAAGAAGCCTACCAGGTTAAGTAGGCATGACTTTCCCCTGACAAAGTCAAATTAGGATGGGTCCAGTGTCTGTAGGTTGACAATGTCCTTGTTTATCATTTCCATAATAATTTATTTCATGGCTTTGCATATTAGGCTTGTTAGACTGATGGGTCTGTAGTTCCTAGGGTCAGTTGATGCTCCGCCCTTGTTGAGGGAAATCATGGTTGTGGTCTACCATTCACTTGGAATGTAGCCTGTTTCAAGGCTATAGTTGAAGAAATACACCTGAATAAAACTGCAATCTTACTATTTTGCAAGTATAGGTTATAGAATGTCACAAGTCAGACATAATGCATGCATACACCTCCAGCAAAATCTTACAGATTTTTTTACATGAACTGCTCATTGTGATACAATGATTGTAGAAGATATCCCAAAAAAATTAATTGCCACAGAAGTATAATTTTCTTTTCCCAGTATATATGGAACATCATGGCATACAACTGTCCTACTCTGAAGTCATAATGTTCCTATGTTTTGGGCATACTCCACAATTACAAGTTGCATCAAGGTGCACACCTTATCATACCTCAGACACCTTTCAGATTTTGGTACATTTTGCTTCCTATGCAGAGTCTCTAGACATTGTTTTGTTGAATTGCAGTAATACCAGCACTGTTGTATACAGTTTCTGATATGCATTGATAATATCACTGGATGGTAGATTTACAATGCCAACTCCTGGTCCTGATCACATGCTACAGTTAACAACACCTGTTGCAACCATCAGCTGACAATCTGTGTGGAGTGGCATTGGCATTCCTTGTTGTGGATCATGTTAAAATCCTTATGAAATGCCATAGTCACAACTATCTTAGTCCTGTAAGTGCTGTGTGGTGAGACTGAAACATTTACATAGTCTGTCTCTGTGTGAAGTTATTAGAAAATGCAACAGAGTGTCTATTCTCTATTTCATTCAACAGGGCACAGAGGTAAGGCAAGAAGTACCAATCCTCATTGTCTGTTTGAGACAGTGTAGAACATGCCAGATATGATTGTTTGCATGTCTGTTCTTGCAGTGTATACTGTACCAAGAACAGCTCAATGCTTAGCAAGTGCACTGTATACAATTTGCTCCAGTATTTAGTTATTTTGCATATTTTAATATATTTTATTGCCCATTTTCACTGGATTCCCTGAACATTAATATTTCTAGGCATTTTAGGTTGTATGGGCCATTCTCCCTTTACCAGCAAGTCATCATTTGCAGGACATATTTGCTGGGAAGTATCTTCAATGTTTCTCCTAAGAAGCTTAGACTTCTTCCATACAAGGCATTGTGATGGCTTTTGTTGCTTTTAGCTGGTCTGTATTTGAAATTAGTGATTCTTCAGCTACTTCCTCATAGAGATGCCTGTGTATTATAATATGCATTTGTGGGTTTCAGCCAGTGCCATTTTTTTTAAAGAATATTGTATGCCTGGCATTTTTCTACCTTGTTGTCAAGGTAAACCGCACTGCTGGGAAGTAAGTGATATTTTTTTCAGTCTGCAAATGAAGTTTGTTGACACTGCACTTGGTCTATGGCGGTTGCTATAAGGAAGATTCTCTTTCCTCCAGCTGCAGTAAACTCAGAGATAATTATGTTAACTACAGGATATACAGGAGACACATCCCCCTGCATGGAATGTGGAATTGTTTTGTTCTCACCATGAAAAGATTTTATAGTTCTGTTTGCCATCCATCTGCCCACTGTGCCCTTGTGATTTATAATGTGCCCATTCTTTCTTTCTTTCTTTCTTTCTTTCTTTCTTTCTTTCTTTCTTTCTTTCTTTCTTTCTTTCTTTATTTATTTCTCATGGGCAGTAGTTGTCTCCTGTATTCTTTACTCAGTTTCCTTTCTAGCCTTACGATATATGTAACTTTGCTTTTCAAAATGTATTGCAAAAGCATTAGAACAAGAATAGAATTGTAATTCTCTTATCAGCAGTGTCATGCCTATAGCATATCAGCAAGCACTTGCCCACTCATTTCTTTTTCTTTATTTTTTATATTCTGAAGGAAAAGTGTTCACTATGAGATATGAGTCTATGACAGCCAAAGAGAAGCTCTGGTTTTACCCTTTCATGTGCCATATTCAATTTGTGAACAAATGCAGCATGCTGCCCAATGACTATAAGCACTACAGCACACAAGTTTTACATGGGATGAAGGAAGATGGTATTAAAACATGGTAGATTTATACGTAATATTGCCCTAGCTGGATATTTTGTTATTGTTTTAACTTTTTGTGGATAGGGGTCACATGTTATGGAAGCAAGGGATCATGGGAAGGCATGTTATTCAACTACCATGAGGTTGTTTAGATCAGTGGATTAAGGCTATAATCTGTTAATAAACTCTATTCCCTTAGCCTCAATTTGCCTACTGTGCAACTCTCAACAATCCTTTTATCAGGAGTTGCTCCGAGTGCAGGCCTTAATAAGAGGATTTTGCATAGTAGGTTTAACCAGTTAACAAGTTAATTAAAAAAAAAAGTTACTCCAAAACAGATTTAATGTGTTGGCATTCCGATGGTTTACTTGTTAGTATGACAGTATGCTGAGGCATAATTTGTCATAAAATTCAAGTTTATGCTAGTCCTAAAATGAGTTTTTGATATGAGCTGAACATTTTGCACGCCACATAATATATTTAAAGTATTCAAATGTACAGTATAGCAAATAAGAGTATAATGAAAAGTTGTGGAAAAAATAAAACGTAAGTCTTGTGCAATATTTTTTATTCATGTAATGCACAAAGATGGAAGATTGTGTAATAACATAAACTTGCATGCTGTTAGTTTCTATAACTTGCTTTTTTAAGTGCATTAATTTGCTTATGGTAATATTGTGTATGCACACAATTTGGGCATGGTGTCATATTTTTCCAACCACACTCAGATTCATGAGAAGATCACTTAAAGGCCTACATTGTAAAACTCAAAAATACTTAATGTGCACTAATAAACAAGCAAGATGACTGTGCTTTAGAGTTGTCATCCAGTGCTTCTCAAATAGTACATAGAGACAGCACTGCAGTGTTTGCTTTCACTATAACGATGGCATTAATACAACACAAGTGTTGACATGAAGAAATAGCATTACAAATCTCAATAACGAAAGCCAGGCATGCAGATGTGACATTCTGGAGGTCAGATCTTCTACTAATATCTACACTGAAAATTAATTTGATTTCTGCATCCAGGAATGTATCGCTCTGTTACTGTCCTGACACCCACCCCCTACTCCCAAGGGAGCCTGTCAGCAATAAGGTACATGCTGAACTGGTCTTTGAGTAAGGAGGTGGGCTACTGAAGGAAACAGAATAGGAGAAAGGGGAAAAATAAATAAACAAGCAACATGAAATAACACATCTACATATGAAGGAAAAAAAAACAAATAAACATTTCCAAATAGAAACTGTTTTCCCCAGTGTCTTGTTAAACACCATTTCAGGAAGAATAAAGCACAAACTCACAGAAAGTATATACAGTACAAGCTTATATCATTAAACAATAAGCATATCAATTACAACAATAATTATGTAGTAAAAAATTGATTAAATCGCCCCTCAGAGCAAATGGATATAAAACATTAATAATGGAGTAATTCCAACAATTTGCATAAGAAGCAAGAAAAACGTTCCAGTTATATTCCTGATTAAGACTCCCAGGAAATAGGATATTATATTTCTATATAAATGTTCTTTATTTTGTAGTGACTATTTTAAAATAATAAACAAAGCAAAGCACATAAAAAAGATAAGCTTTCGTCACTGAGCTCCACAGATCTAGTAAATATACCACACAACCCTTATTTATAGACATTTATTTTATAATTAACCAAATGCTTTTAATTGACACAGACTCATTTATCCCAGACACCTATGTGGCAGTCAACATAATTTGCCAATTTAACTCTCTTATTTTTACCTGGGCATTAATATCATCATGCTTTTTATTATACATTATACATTCAAGCACTTGTAATGTTCATCTGTGATGTGTGTTCATTTCAATATGCTTGTATAATGCATCAATAGCTAAATGTCATTTTATTTCATGTATATGCTGCTTCACACTACCACTAAATTTTGTAATAGTTTTTCTAATGTAAAAATGTGAATATTTATAATACATACAGCACAATGTACATGTATAGCGTTACAATCAAAATCTTGTCATAGAGTAGTTTTAAAATTCCCTGAATATGTATTTTTTTAAATTATCTTGCAGTTGACCAATAACCATTTAATTATCACTACTGTGTTAACCTCAAGTTTTTATTTGTTCTGTTCCAATTTTATTCCATACATACTATCTCATTTTTAGCCTATTTATACTATTCTACATGCTTATTTATTTTTACCTGTTTTGCCCTTAACTAATGCTTTTATATAGCCAAAAGAATGCATTGGAACTGGACTGCAAATCCAGTTCCACAGCCCGAACACTACGAGTCACGTAGTAACCGAGAAGTGAGTAACCAAGGTTAAATTCTGTCAAATATTTATTAAAACACTATAATACAAGTAAAATTAAGCACTTTCATCTGAGACAATCAAGGACTTCATCAGTAAAATTAAGCACTTTCATCTAAGACAATCAAGGACTTCATCAGAATTATCGCTTCATCGATTCTGATGAAGTCATTGATTGTCTCGGACAAAAGTGCTTAATTTTACTTGTTTCACAGTGTTTTAATAAATATTTGCTAGACTTTTATCCTCTGTTACTCAAGTCTGAGTAGTATTATTTAGGCTGTGGAATTGGATCTGTGGTCCAATCCTGGGGCATTTCAGTCCTGGGGCATTCTTTTGGTTATTTAATGTATTTTTTGCTCTGATTCAATTTTCTCTATTCTTAATGCTTTTATATGTAATCTGTTTCCATTTTCTTCATTTTACTGTATTCGTGTTTAGTAATAAGCACAATAATAAACTCCGACTTCAGCTTAAACACTGCAAATCTGTATTCAATCTAAGTTAAGGGTAACAATCATTCCCCATTCCAAACCTTCTCTTGGTGCTATAAAAACAAACATAGCTCATCTCATAGCTCATCATGCCTGTCTCCAGCAGAGTGCTGTACTGTGATCTATGCCTGGCCTACAAGGTATTTTCTCTAGATTTGAGTCACAGCCACAAAACAAATAGTATCAGAAATACCTGTTCTAAGGACCTAAGCCTCATTTGCAACATAAACAGGACACATTGGAGGGACAAGTATGTGTGTCAAAGATGACCCCTTCTCTGGAACATCATGTCCATGTTGAGCAAGGCTCATTCCTAACCCTATTCAAACACAACTTGGACCAATGGATTGGAAATTGCAAATGTAATCCCAGTTTGGCACCCATGTCCCTAATGGACAGGGACAGCCTGTGAGCACTTGATGCATGCAACCCTATATCATAACCATAAAATTACTTGAGGTACTAACACATCAGCAATATTGTGGTGAATTTGGGGAAGTTTGTTTTGATTTAAAATGCCTCTTGGGTTAATAGTCTAGTAATCACCTATGAATGAACCTATTTGTTTTACAAATATTGCATTTGAAAATATTAATTTAGATTATCTTTAGCTATTACAGCTGGATCTATTGGGTTAGATTCCCTGTGCCTATTGGTGTTACCAGTTAGCTTCTGGTTAATGCTACTTGATTTAAATTTGTCACTTGTTACATAATTCCTTATTGATCCTGCATGTTTCTGCCACTTTTACATTTCTTTTCCATACCACTCAAGTGTCCCGATTTTGTAGGAAATACAAAACCTTTGCCTTAAATAATAGGCTGCTTCAAAATACCAGCTGGCACCTTTAAATCACAATTACATAGACCTTATTTCCCTTTGGACTTACTTTCTGAGCTTTTTTTTTTTGTATGTGCATGTGCAGAATGCAGCAGAATGGCTGCTTACATGCAACCACTGAAACAACTGGGACAGGTGTCACACAAGACTTGAGTGGTTTAAGTAAGTAGAAAGTGGAAGTGGAAGAGAGAAATGAGTCATTGGAGTTGCCTGGCTTATCTCATTGGTACAGGCTTGCAGTGAGCAAGAATATACCAAATGTAAGTAGAAATATATATTTTATGTCATATACATAAAAATTAAAAAAAAACAAAGTGAGTGGTAGATATTAATTTAGTCTCTCTGTCTGTTTTTTTTTTTTTTTTTGTAATTTTTCACTTTAGGCTACCTACATCCTAGTAGATAATGCAGGCATCTTTCTCTGCAATTCCATTTCTAATTGACCAAGAGATATCTTTCTTTTAAGCATATGGTATACAAGAAATAATGTAATTATTCCCTTCTGTCATACATCAAGAGTAAGTTATTAACCTATCCTGTTTTGTTATACCCTTTCATATGCATTGGCTAGCATGGAATCACAGTCAGCTTTTGCTTGTTTTGTAGCCAGCCCTTTTAGCACTAGGTGTTTTGAGGCAGTGCAGCAGCTGCCTTGCTTGTATCCAAAACTCTTTATTCCATCCATCCACAACCCCTTTTTCCCCTTTTTACATGTGGGGTCAGGGTGTCGGGGTGTCACTTCACCAGTAACAATCATATAGAGCCAAGGTTTACACCACAGGTACTTCTTCCATGCCACACATTCACATGCACAGTCACACCTATGGTGAATTTACAGTGTCCAATCCACCTACTGCATGCCTTTGGAATGTCTTTGGAATGTGGGAGAAAAATTGGAGCACCCATGATTCAGTATGTGAGTGATATAACTAATTACTTCACTTGAAAGCTACATTTTTGCTTCAGAATACATTTGGTAAGCACAACACATATACACATTCAACACAGAGCACTTCCACTAAACCAACATATGATATGGTGTTTGAAAGAACACTACCTAAGCCTCTCAGGCAAAAGACCAAGAACTCCCTAATATTAGTTCACACAACAACACATCCAACTTCATCCTTCGCAAACCAGCACACTCTCATCTTAAGAGTCACAAAGGCACAGGTTACAAGCCCTTACCGCCCACTGAGACTGCATCAAACGACGTAATGTTTCAGTAACAGGTGTCTGTTTTGTCAAGCATACAGACACCTCTCTCATCAGGCTAGATAAGAATAGAGTGACAGATAGCTGTGTTTCTGGAGCCAGGATCTGGGATATAACAAGGGTTCTTAAATCCCTCTATCCTGACAAATATGTCAGGATTCTTACTAGTCTTATATGTAAAGACATGGAAAGAATTATCATGGAAATGCTCGGTAGTGATAGAGTAAACCTCCAGACACTAAACCCAACCCAGTTTGGTTTCGTCAAGGGCAGATTATGCCTGCTCAACCTGGTGGACTTCTTTGAGAAGGTCACAAAAGCAATGGATGAGAGCAAAATGGTTCAGACTGCCTACCTTGACCTTGTCAAGGCATTTGACACAATACCTCACTCGGGCATTGTTGACAAACTCATGAGGTTAGGTACAAACTCGTATGTCACCCAGTGGATAGCCAACTGGCTCACAGACAGGACCCAGGAAGTTAGAACTGAGGAGTCCACCTCTACAAAGAGGCCAGTCACAACTGGAGTCCCTCAGGGATCAGTCCTTGGACTGCTCCTTTTTGGCATTTACTTCTCAGAAGTCAAGACCAATGTAAGTGGTCTCTGGTTGACTAAATTTGTAGATGATTGCAAATTAGGAGCTGTTACTGAATCCCACACTTACACAAATGTTCTCTAGGAGGGGCTGACACAGACAAACAACTGGTATCAGAGCCATGGACTAAAGCTAAATACCAAGAAATACATAATAGTATCCTTCAGGAAGTCATCCAGCCCTGGTAACTATCATATTGACAACACACCCATAGATTTGACCCCGTAGTCAGGGACTTCGAGACACACATAGATAGTAATCGAGCCTTTGACCATCACATGTCTACATTAGTGAGGAAATCCTTCTATATTGTGCAACTTTTAAATAATGGTATGGCATCTAAGTCCAAGGAAGTTATTGTTCAAGTGTATTCAGCATTCATCAGACTTATCGTTGAGTACAATGCCCCCTTTGGTATGTATCTAACCAGGCATGTCCAACATTTGGCACATCCACAGAGGTTCCTCACTAAAATAATACACGGCTTAAGTAAAATGTTCTCTGCAGACCACCTCAAGGCTCTATCCCTGTATTCTGCCTCCTACAGGCTTTTGAGGCGAGATCTATGCCTGGCATACCAGACATTGTCAGAGTCAACTCTGATGGTCCTCCTGCATATCTGCAAAACAAACAGCACCAGTATTACCCATTCTAAAGACTTAAACCTTGCCTATGATATAAATAGGACTTGCTGGAGAGACAGGTATGTATCACAGAGATTACCCCTTCTCTGGAATAGGCTCCCAATCCCTGTGAAGCAGGGTTTCTCCTTAACCCAGTTCAAGTTCAACATGGACAAGTGGATGGGGAAATTCATCCATGGTTTGGCACCTATGTCTCTAATGGACACAGGCAACCTGTAAATGGTTAATCTCCCAGGCCCCAGCTTGTAAATTTTTCACTTCTCAAGCCCCTGCTTACAGTTATCAATGATATCAGAACTTGTCAGATATTTGGGATGCATGGCTAGGCTTAAAAAGGCCCTTGTGGTCATTAGCCTAGTAAACACCTATGAACCTATGAACCTATGGTTATAAACTGGTAGCAGTCCATGTGGGGATGAATAACTTTAGGCATGCTGCCCAGGAAGACATGTAGTAGGATGTGACTGAGCTCAATATGCATATGTAATAGGCAAGAATGACATTAAGCTTGTAGTGTTTTGCCATCTCCAAGAATGATGCCAAGATTCAAAGATAAGAGAACCAGATTTAACAATTGGTTACATTGCTGGTGTTCTTCTAGAGAGATCCAGTATGTGTCAACCTTGGATGAGATGGCTGACAACCTTCCAGCTTTGCTAGGAATGGTCTGTTCCTCTTTTACCAAGGTTTTGTATTCTGCCTCAAGCCTTTGCTTCCCCCATGTTGTCTTTTTTAGGCAGAATTCATCTGATGGACATTCAAACCTAGTAAATTCTAATTTGGAGCATATTAATGTGGCTGTACCCATTTCCAAGAATCTTAACATAAAATGTCCAAACCTGGGACTTTCCTGCAACTTGAGCACATCCATATATGTGTAGTTGCAAAGACATGGTTTCAGAACAATGAAAGTACCCCCTCTATCCCTGGGTATGGTACCTATCATGTCTTCATCCATACTGGCAATTGTAAGGGAGAATCAGTATTTGCTAAGGATATCATCACTTCATGACAAAGTCCTCAGGACCCCACATTTGAACTCTTAAATGTCCAAAACTCTATAAACAAGACTAAATATCACTTCTTTGCTATCTTTAAAACACCCTCTATGTCCCCTTCTGAGCACAATAATGATCATAACACATTAGCTGAAATCACCATTAAACCTAACTCCTTTGTATTGGGGAACTTCAACTATCCATCAATAAACTATCTGACTGCACTGTAAAGGATCATTATGCTCATCATTTAATTAACTTTATAAATACTAATACTCTTTTGCAAATAGTTAGCCATCCTACCAGGGCCACAAGATCTATCATCTAGTCCACATAAATATGGCCAGTTGTTGCTCGTCTCCATAAGTACCATTCTGCCTTGTTAAATCAGACCATAAATTATTGACCCTTCCCTTTAAAACTGGCAGTAATTCCCCTGTAAATATATCTGTGGGCTTCCTTTTGAAATGTTGGCATTTGAATTCCCCAATGCTGGCAAGCCAGAAGAAAGACTGAAAACCCAGGAAAAGAGCAAATATCAGAAATTGCTATTTACCTTTACACTTCTTATTTACATAATGCAATCCTCTTTCGCATGGACTCTTCTTGACCTCCTATTCCTTCATAGAACAAGTCATACTTCAAGTACCAGTTAAAGGAATTAAATCTTTATCAGTAGATACATAAGACACTTTGGCATGCTAGGTTCATATCCCAATGTAACCCTTACCTGTGAAACAAACTTTCATTATGACAAGTAGGCTAGCACCCTTACCACGTTGAAGATAAACCTAGACAATTGGACAGACATTTTCAAAGTCTCTCCTGATCTATCTTGTCTTGCCTTCCTTGAAGCTATACAGAACTTTTGAATATGAGTTTTTGTCTAGGCTTGTACTACTCTGCTGAATGATTACTTAATAGTTACCTATGTACTTATGAACTACAGAAGAAAAGCAAGGTCACATATATTTATTAAAAGCATACTAAACATATACATAAAAGGGAACAAGCTTTCCAACTGTTGAAATTTCTGGGAGAAAATCAGATTACCCAGTGAAAACTAACACAGACACAGGCAGTAATTTCTACACATACAGAGACAAGAACTTAGGGCTATACTCAAATCCTGGAGCTGTGAGGCAGAGATCTTAACCATTAAGCCACCATGCTAATCTGAAAAAGGACGCATGTGGAGTTTATTAATGCTCACCATTCCTTACCCTGTAGCAACCATTTTATGTTTTTCAGTGCAAGGAGCCCATAGAACCTGTTATCGGCATATATATGTTTCAAATTTAATTTCTAAATGCTTGTTCTTGTTATTTTACATCACTATATGCATAAGTGCAACTTGCCAGTAATATTTTGTAGATGTAATCTTCATTGCCTGTGCATCTGTATACACTGCAGAAATAACAGTCACATAAATGTGTGCATGTTCTTGCCCCTAAATGTCCTGAACAGTATCATCAGGCTAGTTTCTGGCTACAATGATTGCTTTAGGGGTTTTCTACTCTGCTTATTGCAAAGTGACTCTGTTCTGTATTTTATAATAGTTCAGGGACTAAGGAATACATATATCTACACAACACTTTGGGTAAGGTGCAAATTTCCCTTGATGTTGAGAGGGAACATGCAAATATTAAACATATTCTTTCCTTTTCTAATTTTTTACAATAACTTCATCCTTCTCTAATATATTACTAATGAAGTAGTCTTACCAGAAGGCAGCATAGTGTATATGTGCTATGGCTACTTCTTGGCTCCTTTGCTGCTGACTCTAACTTAATGTCAATGTTCAAAGTATTGGATTGTTTTCTTAGTCTAGAGACAGTATTATTTCAGCTTATTTGATCACTGGTCTGATATCACTTGCTTCATGACTATTGTGTTTTAGGTGTAGTCTCAGAAGAAATAAAACAGATTCCCTACCTCAAAGTAAAGGTTTCTGTTATTAGTGAAAGGAAGTGACGAATGCAAATTTTAACACTTTACTACCAAAGAAACCGGCCCCTTCTCATAATTTGTGTCTGACTTTTAAATTTTGGAAGCTAAAGTTCGGTACACAGTAAGTAATAAAAAATCAGAATCCATTGCAAACTATCTATGTTAGTTTTCTGTCATAAGTGTCTCTTGTATTATAGGTTCATAGGTTCATAGATTAGTACTAAGCTAACTACCCTTGTGAGCCATTTTAAGCCTAGCCAGTTATCCCTTGTATTATTGTTTCTTTATCAGTGCATCATTCAGCGGATTTCGCTGTAACACTGTAACTCTAGAAACAAGTAATTTGCTTCTGCGGGCTTTTAATGCAGTCAGTCACAAACAATGAAGATAGCCTCCTGCAGTATGTCTAGAACTGTATAAACAGTGATATCACAAGCATTCTGTGGTGTCTAAAACTGTAAAAACACTGTCATCCCTTCCTCCAGTCTGGCAAACTTCTCCCATCATATATGCAACACTTACCCTTTTGTACCAATTCCTCAATTAGTCCTTAATACCTATTCAAAACAGTCTGCCAAACATTTCAGTCCCACTTGAATATCAAATAAGATTAAAAAAAAACCCTACTATTTGTGTTTAGAGAATCCTGAAAAGATATTTCTGTGCTACAGCATTTGTCTGAGGTAGTATATTTCCTTATTTATTGTTAAGGTTTATCTAGTATGCATTCTTTACACTTTAAAGACTCTACTGTGCAGGACATGAAGTTAATATATCTCTCAAGCTAGGTGGGTGCTCTGCTCTGTTATTTGTGAAACTCTGCATCCATAAGTTTCTAAGCTAGAGAGCCAGTTCTGATTATGTAGGCAAATAAAACCCTGAACCAGGGACTCAAACATCTTTTGCAGCTGGTGTAGTGAAGAGAGTGCAAACATTTCCATAGCTAACCTCTATCCAAGGGAGGAGGTGTGAAGTGCTTTCCCAGGCATTCGTTCTCATGGAGAAACCCAGTGGAGACTGGATATTATGCTGGAGCACTGGCTTCAAGTGGCAGGGTTGTCTTGAGTGGTTATATCACATATGGAAGTGGGTGACATGCCCTCTCTAGCACACCCATCGCATGCCAAATCCTGTCACAGAAAGGGACATGGGCATATGGGTTAGGAACATAATACATGCAAAAATCAAATCATCTCTGCTTATTCCTACATGATTGCCCATCCTAGCTTACCATTGTCCTACAGTGATGGATTTGAGATAAATGGGTTAATTGGTTAGGAGTGGGATGATGAGCAGCATTCAGCAGGAGCACAATTAAAAAAAAATGTCTCTAAGCAGAAGAACTTTGCACACTGTATTTGCTACTGTTGTATTTGTGTTGAGATTGGGTTACTTATTAATGTTTATGACACCTGAGCACTGACCCAGTAATCAAGGAGCCTCAATCCTCACAACTCACACCAGTGAGGGGTGTCCACATTGGGAAGGATAACAAGTACACACACACACACACACACACACACACACACACACACACACACACACACACACACACACACACACACACACACACACACACACACACACACACACACACACACACACACACACACACACACACACACACACACACTAAAGTACAATTTCCCTTAAGAGCACTCAGAGATCACAGTCAGTCTGGGGCTGGTTTCTCCCTTTCTCTCCAGATCCCCAATAAGACTTCCCCACTGGCACAGCTATAGGGTCCAGATCTCAGCCTGGTAGTCAAGCTAAAAACTCCACCACCCTCTCTGTCCAACCAGTGCTTCATGTCCCTGCCCAAGTAACTCTCACACACACACACACACACACACACACACACACACACACACTTTCAGATAAGAGTTATATACAACCAGACAGACACTCCTGGGGAAGGCTGCCACAGGTTCTCCAGCTATGCCCTTTCCTGCCAGTCTATAAGGTAGTACCAGCTGCCACCAACCACTAATATCAGCTACTAAAAAGGCCCTTACCAAAAGGTGTCCAATTATTACTGTGCAATATTATTATCCAAATATTAAGTGTGACCCAGGGCTAAAGCTATTGGAGTGGTTTGGACAGTATGGCTTGGACAGTATCACTATGTATGTCTATATCTAAGAGTAATCAGAGTTCTAAATAAACTTACATATAGAGCAAAGCAGAGTACTGGTGAGTTGTTGTCAGCTTTAGACAAAATCCAAACTGCTCTCTCTCTCTCTCTCTCTCTCTCTCTCTCTCTCTCTCTCCCTCTGAGACAGTCTTTTAAATTGCTAATACATCACTGCTGACTCATTTTAGATTACATCATTCTTCTCTGGTTTCCCAGGCTAACAGAAACTCAGAGTTTAAAATAACTTTGATCTTGCACATGGTGAGGAAACCAAAGCAATTAAATACATTATATATGTAAAATCTAGCAATTAACTCTGGTCTCAAAACAATAGAAAGAATCTTTTGGTTCAGACACCATGGCTCCAAGCCCTGAAATCAAACAGTCATAAAATGCTTGACTTATCAGCTTTCTTACAGCAGAGTGGACTGTTGTTACATTCTTGCAGTTCAACATCCAATGCAGTCTTTTCACATTTAAGAGAACAAGCCAATGGTTTTTATCAATATTTACAAAGACATAGAATTATCTACAAAATTCTATCTAGCTAGGCTGGCAGCCTTCACATATCGTCACAATTTTACTGAATACTGAGTTGTTTTTGTGATGAAGAGTATGACAAATTCCATCACTTGCATCAGTGTAAGAAGGAAGAAATAAAAGTATAAACATTAAGCTGCATTTGATGTGAAAATCAAGACCTGGAAGAAAATTGCAAAATTTTAGAACACTATTTTTCCAGTGAGATAATGTAAACAGAATGAGAGGAGCTGAAACCCAAACGTTAATGAAAATCTTCCTGACAGCTGTGAAGCCCTACAGATAACTGATAAATTTATTACAAAAATATTTTAATTTTAAAGTTAAGAAGTTGCATCAGAGATAATCATCTGACTGCCATACTAGCTGGCTTACTGAATATGAGATTGAGTTTGTGGCTGAATTTTAAAAAAATATGCGTGTTGTGTAATTTTGAAAAGAGACCTCAAACTAAAAATAAAGAGACTTGACTGTATGTACAGAAAATAATGAAGCACATAAAGAATGATATTTATCATTAGATCACTGTTACTATTTATTTTTATTTATTTATTTTATTTTATTTTACATTTGTTGACCGGGCTAGTCTAACTGGATATATGTCCATTTTCAGTAGAGGCCCGGGGAGAAAAGCTCCGAGAAAAGAACAGTTTATACAAAATGCAAATAGATAACTATACATTCAAAAACAATTAGATAACTATACATTCATGTACACTTGTTATTTCAGCAGCAGTAAGCAAATAGGGTAAGACTATGAAGATAGATAACTATCCATTCAAAAACAATTAGATAACTATACATTCATGTACACTTGTTATTTCAGCAGCAGTAAGCAAATAGGGTAAGACTATGAAGATAGATAACTATACATTCAAAAACAATTAGATAACTATACATTCATGTACACTTGTTATTTCAGCAGCAGTAAGCAGATAGGGTGACACTATGAAGATTTTTGTTTCAGTCATTTGGAGCAACAGTTAGCATAGACAAATATAAGCATTAGTCAGTTAACATATTGTGTCAAGGAAGTTGACACAGCACAGTGATGTGTATGAAGAGAGCAAATTATTTATATTTTTAGAAGAGAGAGCAGTAACAAAGGTAAAATAATTGATGTAAAAAAATGCTAAAGGCAAGGGAAACTAGTATCAGTCAGGCTTGGTGCATGGGCAAAGCCATTGGGATTTTAAGAAAATTCTTAATTGGGTCCTGAAAAGATGGGTGGATGTAGTAGAAGTTAATTCAGTTGGGAGTTTGTTCCATGTTTTACCAACAGAGTTAGAAAACAGTCTCCTGATTTGTTTTTAGATTTTAAGGTGGCTACTTGTAACCTATTTGCGGAACGTAAGGTTGGAAGGTTTTGATAAGAACTGAGGAGGTTAATGAGTATAGGTGTATTTGTGGGATGGTGTAAGATCTTGTGGATAAAGGTGAGTTGCTGGTAGAGTAGCTGATTTTGTATTTCCAGCCATCCTAGTAGTTTTAGATTTTGGCAGTGGTGGGTTCTAAATGGGGTATCCGTGGCAAATCTGTCTATGTTGTTGTAAGAAGTTGCCAGTTTATTTAAATTGCTTTTGGTTATGTTTGTGTATATGGGGGAGGCATAGAGAAGGGTTGAAATCAGATGAGTTTGAACAATAGTAATCTTGGCTGAGGCTGTGAGAAATGGTTTGAGTTTATACAGGAAACCAAGTTTTCTGTTTACAGATTTAATAGGTTAATGTGTGTGTCAAAGTTGAGATTATTATCTATTGTTACACCTAGGGGTTTAATGGTAGTGTCGGGGGTGATGACAGTACCATTATTAGAGGCAAGTAAGAGACTGAGTAGAGGGGTCTTCTGTGTGGGCATAAACAGTAGTAGTTTTGTTTTTTTTTTTTTTTTGGGTTCAAGAGGAGACACCGTTGGTAGAACCATTTTTCCATTAAGGTGAATACAGTTTGTGTCCTGTTTTGGAGTTCAGTTGGAGATGAAGCAGCACAGATTAGAGTTGAATCGTAGCATATTATATGCAGGTAGTTTGGGGAAGGGAGGTTTTCAGATCATTAATGAAAATACTAAAGAGGAGTGGACTCAAAATAGATCCTTGTGGGACTCCAAGAGTGATCGGGAGCTGGAAGGATAAGTTGTTCTCCCAGCGCACTGCTTGTTGTCTATTTTCAAGGCATGAATGAAACCATTTAACTGCTTGAGTATAAATTGAAAGAGATTTGAGAATATTTGATAGTAATTGGTGGTTCACCATATCAAAGGCTTTGGAGAGGTTTATAAAGAGAGCTGAAGAGAGCAGGTTACAATTTCTATTTTTATTAATGCAGTCAGTAAAGAATAGGAGTGCAGTGGTAGTGCTGTGGAAAGGCCTGAAACTGTGTTGGCAGTCCACTAATAGGTTATTTTTAAGAAGGTGATGCAGTGGTTGATGGTGAATACATCTCTCCATAACTTTTGTTAGGGGTGAGAGGAGGGCTATAGGGCGGAAGTTTGAGAGTTAATTTGAGTTGCCTCCCTTATGCAAGGGGATAATATGTGAGATTTTCCAGAGAGATGGGATGTAAGATTCAGTAATGGTTCTATTTATTAGGATGGATATTGGGTAGGCTAGTACTCATGCTGCAATTTGCAGGTATTCAGCTAGGAGGAGATCAACTGATGGTGTACATGGTTTTAGTTTAAGAAGTGGAGTGTGAATGAGGGATGTGGGAATGGGCTGGTGAAAAGTTTGGGGTAGATTGGTCAGTGGAAGAGATTCTGTGGTGGTGACAGGTGGTAAGGTGTTAGCTAGGGATTGGACAGTTTCAGATAAATATTTATTAAAAGTGTCAGCAATTTGGTTGGGAGGTCTTTGAGTTAGGTTAGAGGGGGTAGGAGTTTTGGAGTGACTTGGATGAAGCAGTTTGTTGATTCCTGATCAGAACTTTAGTGGGTTTTGCTGTTGGGTTTGTTGGAGTTTGAAGTAGTAGTTTTGTTTTTGACTATAGCTCTTTTTGTGGCACTTCGAAGCTGTCTAAAGTTTAGGTGATCTATTGTTTTTTTTTTTTTTTGTTTTCCTCCATTTGGACCAGATTTTATTTCTCAGTCTAATGCTCTGCCTAGTCTCATTAGACAGCCAGGAAGCAGGTTTGTTTTTAGTTCTGACAGTACATGAGGGAGCATGGTTATCAAGGATGTGCAGAAATTTATTGCTAAAGAAAGAGACTGCTTCGTCAAGAGGCAGGCATTTTATGGGTGAACAGTTGCATGCTTTGAGCTCTGCTTGGAAGTTCACTGGGTTGGCATTTTTTGTTCCGGGTTGTTCTATATATTGTTTCATTGGAAATGGTGGTCTTTTTTCTAGTTATGAAGGTAAGGGAATGGTCACTAATTTCATCGGAAAGTATGCTGGTTTTGTAATTGAGGGGGCTGCTGTTAACTAGTATCCAATCTAAGGTAGTTTGTTTCTAACTAGGTTTGTGGGTCCTGGTAGGGAATGTAATGGTTTGGTGAAAACCAAGTAGGTTTATATGAGTAGTAGGTTTGAGAGAGAGGTACAACCATTCCAGTCAATATTAAAATCACCAGGGAATATGGTTTCTTGTGGGAGGGTCATTGAGGGCCAGCTAAGGGTATTTTCAAGAGTGTTAATGTTATTTCCTGGTGGGATATATGAGCAAATAATGTATATGGATGTATTAGTATTTATTTGGAGCTTAGAGGTTAAAAATCTTGAGATTTGTAGGTGATGGTGCATGAATGTCTATTGAGGTGACATTCAATTCAGATTTAAACAGTAAAGCCACCCCACCACCGTTTTTATTTAGACGGTCAAGTCGAAGTATGTTATACCCTGGTGGAATCATATCATTGTCTTTAGTTATGGGTTTGAGCCAAGTTTCAGTTAGGCATAAGATGTTAAACGAATAGGTGTCTAATAGGGGATGAAGTTGTGAAATGTTATTGTTCAAGCTACGTATTTTAAGGTGGCCTATAAAGAGAGAGTTTAGGGTTTTGGTGGGGTTGTTAGAAGGGGAGATATTGGCAGATGAGGAATCAGTAGTGGTAGTATAAGGACCTGGGTTTGGATGAATGTCACTGTGTTGAAGTAGACCTAGTTGAAGACTATATTTAAGTTTGAAGACTTTAAGGAATATATGATATTCTTTTTTGATTTGAAAATATTTAGTATGGGATAATCTGTGAAACTGTGGAAGAAGGTAGGATGATGATATTATGTTAATATGGGTGTGAGAAGCTGTAAGAGAGAATGGGCTTGTTTGCCTTGTAGGGTGTTGAAATCTAGTAAAGCTTAGGGCTTCATAGGAGCTTAAGCTGTAAGATATAAGTAGAGAGGTAAGACCTACAGACCAGAGGAGTACTTTAAAGTGTATTGGCCTGCTGGGGATAGTCATTGTGAGACATATAGGATAGGTTAAACAGGTCAACTGGGATGTAGAGTAGGCCAGTGAAGGGGTGGAGCTGCTAGGGGAATTAGGGAGAGGACAGCAAAAAACAGGGGTAAAATATTTAATTGTTTTATGAGATAACGTAGGCTATTGGTTGGAGGTGTGGCTATGGAAGTATAAGGTCAGGTGCTCTGGGGGTGGTTGGGATTTGGGGGTAGGGGAGTGGAGTGAGCACGCAGGGCGAATGGAGCAGGTAGAGCCAAAGGATGGACAAGCCACAGCAGTGAAAAAACAATCTGTGGCTGTAAGAGATTACAGTTAAGAGGTAGGTGATTGCTAAAGAGGGGTTGCAGAGTAAAAACAGAAGCAATATAAGTTGGGCAGGGCAAGGGATATTTTAGGAGTGTTAGGCAAAGGGTAGTGAAAAAACTGGGCAAAATAGCTGAATGATAGAGGTTTAACTGAGTTTGGAATGAAAGAGGTGAAAAAGGTAAGGTATGATATGGAATAGGTATAAGTTGCCACCTAGTGGTGACAGGAGGAATGACAGCAGAGAAGAGTCCTTCACCAAAAATATTGGTAAAGTACCTTTGTAATTAAGAGGACAATATTTATAAGAGCATGGCTAGGTTGGGGATACAAGCAGTCTGCAGATGGCTGCTATTGTGCACTAGTAGTGTGTAGTACTAAGCTCTTAACAGAAATAATTAACTAAATGCAAACATCATAGTATAAGCTTACATACACTGAGTTTGTATTGTTTTTAATGAGGGGATTGTTGTTCTAAAAGGTGCAGTAAGGGTAGGAGTCTTCACCGGATCCCTGGAGATGATATTCATTCCAGTAGTGTCTGTGGGTCTATAGATTCTTTGCTGGATATTAATGTCTTTCCTGGGTAGGAGAGAGTAGGAGCCCACACGTAATAGTACTGAGTTTGTATTGTTTTTAAAGAGGGGATTGTCATTCCAAAAAAAAAATCGCAGTAAGGGTATGAGTCTTCACCAGATTCCTGGAGATGATATTCTTTCAAGTGGTGTCTGTGGGTCTATAGATTCTTTGGTGGATATTAATGTCTTTCCTGGGCAGGTGAGAGTGGGAGCCCACAGGTAATTGAACTGAGTTTGTATTGTTTTTAATGAGGGGATTGTCATTCCAAAAGGAGCAGTAAGGGTAGATGTCTTCACTAGATCCCTGGAGATGATATTCTTTCCAGTAGTGCCTGTGGGTCTACAGATTCTTTGGAGGATATTAATGTCTTTCCTGGGCAGGAGAGAGAGTGGGAAGCCACAGGTAATAGAACTGAGTTTGTATTGTTTTTAATGAGGGGGTTGTCCTTCCAAAAGGCACAGTAAAGATAGGAGTCTTCACCAGATCCCTGGAGATGATATTCTTTCCAGCGGTGCCTGTGGGTCTATAGATTCTTTGGTAGATATTAATTTCTTTCCTGGGCAGGAGAGAGTGGGAGCCCACAGGTAATAGAACTGAGTTTGTATTGTTTTTAATGAGGGGATTATCATTCCAAAAGATGCAGTAAGGGTAGGAGTCTTCACCAGATTCCTGGAGATGATATTCTTTCCAGTGGTGCCTGTGGGTCTATAGATTCCTTGGTGGATATTAATTTCTTTCCTGGGCAGGTGAGAGTGGGAGCCCACAGGTAATAGAACTGAGTTTGTATTGTTTTTAATGAAGGGATTGTCACTCCAAAAGGTGCAGTAAGGGTAGGAGTCTTCATCGGATTCCTGGAGATGATATTCTTTCCAGTGGTGCCTGTGGGTTATAGATTCTTTGGTGGATATTAATGTCTTTCCTGGGCAGGAGTGAGTGGGAGCCCACAGGTAATAGAACTGAGTTTGTATTGTTTTTAATGAAGGGATTGTCACTCCAAAAGGTGCAGTAAGGGTAGGAATCTTCATCGGATCCCTGGAGATGATATTCTTTCCAGTGGTGCCTGTGGGTCTATAGATTCCTTGGTGGATATTAATGTCTTTCCTGGGCAGGAGTGAGTGGGAGCCCACAGGTAATAGAACTGAGTTTGTATTGTTTTTAATGATGGGATTGTCATTCCAAAAGGTGCAGTAAGGGTAGGAGTCTTCACCAGATTCCTGGAGATGATATTCTTTCCAGTGGTGCCTGTGGGTTATAGATTCTTTGGTGGATATTAATGTCTTTCCTGGGCAGGAGAGAGTGGGAGCCGACAGGTAATAGAACTGAATTTGTATAGTTTTTAATGAGGGGAGCAGTTGTCTAAGCTATTTCGGATGCATCTGCCAAGGATTGAACAAACGCCTAGTATCTCAAGTTTTAGGTGGCCTTCCTCATGCCTGTACATTCAAGGAGCATTGACAGTGTGCTGGTATAAAATCAGATATATGGGTGTTAAAATTCAAAGCTTCCTTGTTGAAGCTGCCAATATGACCTTCTCTTGTGACTGCATCTTTAATAGCTCAGCATTTGAAAAGTATCATGTAATTGTGCAGATATGTGCCCCACTGGGGACGTCCTTCTTATTTTTATAAGAGAAATTACTTCTATTTTGTCTTATGTCTTAAAGAAAGATGAAATACTTGTGTGGATGTCACATACCTTATTGAGACTCCCACACAGTATGACTCTTCTTTTTATGTGAGGAGCACTGCATCTGCTCATGCTTAATTTGTGAGTTGATTAGACTGAAAACCCTTAGGAGTCACAATAGTTCTGGTAAATTCTTTGTCACGAACCAGTGGTTAAAAAATCTTATGTGACCTGCTAAGGAGGAAGCTGATACATCATATGTCTCTGCTTCCATTGTCAAAAAAAGAAAACTAGTTATAGAGGGTTCTTCTAGGCCATCTACAACTTCCTGTCTTCCCTGGCCCTTGACAGATGACTCACCTGTGTGTCTGAACTTCTAGACCATTCATTGACTTCTCCAGACCCATGTGATGCTGCTCCATAGGAAGCCATTAAGAGTCTGTTAACTAGCACAACCTCTAGGACCAGTCATACATCCAGTATCGACTGGGGAAAACCATGCTTGACAGATTCATAAGGAGGTTCAGAGATTGCACATATTTTTTATATTGTGGAGGTGCCTAGTACTGGGGAGAGTACTAGACATTGAGTCAAATGTCTTCTTCTAAGACTCCTAACAACAAAAATATCAGAAGTCAAAGTAGCCCCCTACTGCAACTTCTAAAGAAGCAAAAGAGGAATGGTTCTCTTTTGCAAAAGGGTTGTTTAAGGCATTTCCATCCCTTCAGTCTGCCTCCTCAGCCCAGATGCATTCTAAAAGAAAGGGAACTCTTTCACCTTCAGATTCAAACTCAGATTCTCATATTGAGGTGGTTAGCCTAGACTATGCTTCTTGGGTCTCTTCCTCTGAGAATTGTGAATCATTATCTGAACCAGCTATTTCTTCAGATTCCTTTGTGGAAGAATTATCCTTCTGAGATTGGAAGAAAGAAGGACTTATTTAAATGATAGCAGAATGAGATCTCTGAGTCTCAACTCATTTGGATCATTATTTAGGTGCATCTGTGTTTTCCCATGTGCAACAGCATTTGTCTATAGTCCCAGTAGAGTGCCAAAAATAAGCACATATTCCTGATTGGCTTGCATCTGCCTCTCCTTGTTGCTGACAGTCAAGAGGCACATCAGTTCAAATAAGCAAATCAGTAGTAGAGTCACAATATAGAGAAGCCCATATAGTTTAAAGAAGATGCATAGCAGTTATTTTTTTGTAAAAGGGAAAAAAACGTATGCACTTTTCGTCTTGGCTTTCAACTTCTTTGCTCTATAATTAGAAACAAAGCCAGAAATCAGGGATATTTTTCAGTATTACTCTAACTCACTTATAAAGGTAATTTAACAGCATGTTTGCATTAGTATGCAACTCATATTTCAGCTATTATTAATTGACTGTATTCCTCGTCAATGATTTTCCAGAAAATCAATTTTCATAATGGACAGGGCAAAATATGAAGCAAAATCAAGGACAATTGAAAGCCATGCTTTGGGCCAGTTTGGGAAATACTGCTGTACTTCTTAACTTCTTTGCTTACCATTTCTGGACAAAGCCAAAATATAATGCTGAGTGAGCCAACTCACCCATAGAAGTGGTACCTTCTGCTAAACTCCTAGGCATAACTGTTGATGAACACCTCAAGTGTAACACCCACATTCAACAAAACATTAAAAAAAAACACCAAAAGCTAGGTATGTTGTATAGGAACAATCACTTTCTCTCTAATTCCACTAGGCATACGCTGGCCACTACATATCTTCTTCCTTCCTTATTATATGGTGCTCCTCTCTTAACCAACCTGTCCGCCTCTACAACCTCCAAACTAGAAAACTGCTACAATAAAATCTCTAAATTTGCCACCAATTCCAAACATTCCACCCATCATTGCTTCACCCTTCAATCCTTGAATTGGCTAGAAATTTCTAACCACCTGGACTACCTGCAACTATCCACAGCACATAGACTTATATTTCATCCCACAAAATGCCCTGCTCTAGCTAATATCCTTCCCCCTTATATTCCTAACAGAACACTTGGATCTGAGCACCAGAATCTAATTGCTATCTACAAACCTAAGCGCCCTGCTGGCCAACTGCTCCTCTCTTATGCTCTAGGCAAAAAATGGAATTCCCTTCCCTCCACACTGAGTCACATCTAACTCTGACAACTTCAAAAGCCAACTTTTCAAACACTTGTCCACTAAATGGAAATGCACCTGCCTCCACCCTACTTAATCCTTGCTATCTCTATGCCCTAGAGGTCCGTTCCCCTGGTACTCAGCTCTCTTAATCTCCCACAGTCTCATACCTATAACCCTTTACAAGCTCTCTTTAACTTCTTTAGATTCACTATCTTTAATCAACTTAAAATTCCTAGAGCTGTGCTCACTTGACTAAACCTGTAATTAATGTAAATATTGTGAATAATTTTCTACTTTGTACTTTAAGTATGTATATAAAGCAAGCATAATCTGATTCCTCAACAAATGTAATTTAACTGACACTCACTCTCAACACTCATTTTCCCTTGCATCAAAAGTAACTGAATCACCCTTAACTTCTCTCTTAACAGATTCTGCCTACTATGCTTGTTGTAAATTCTTATTTGTGTTTCTCAATACAATGTTATCTTGTATACTCCTGCATTTTATTGTAATTGAGCTTGTACAATGCTTTCTTGGAGCTTTTCTCCCCGGGCCTCCACTGAAAATGGGTCATGTTGACCCAGTGGACTTCCCCGGTAACCAAACTGGAAATAAAATAAATAAAATAATAAATAATGGGGAACAAAGTCTCAAAATCATAGACAGTTTTGGAATATTACTTTAATTTTCTTAAACCTTGGGATTCAGTAATCTCTGTGTAAGCTTACAGTGAAGTCTACATGGAGTTTACATGTTTGCTCATTGCATATGCATGCCTCACATCACACTTACATGAATACAAGCTCAGTTTCATGGCTAGCAACAGTGTTGCTGGTCAGGAAGCCATATAAAGCAGCACAAGCACCTTCAGATATACAGGCATGTTTACCTACAGGCAAGCTTGTTCTGAGTGATTGTGCAGACAGCCATAAGGATTACCAGGGCTTAATATAAGGTAACTAATAAATGTATAACAAGAATATTTGAAGAATGTTTAGACAGTACAGAGTAGTGTGCAAAAATGTTTTAAGCATACAGGTGGTGATCAGCAAGGGTACATAGACTGAATTATATAGAATTGTTCTGGGGGAGTATGTGTATTGAAAAGGGCCACACACATGAATTGTAGGAATGAACACATGGGTAAGTGGACAAGTGAAACATGGTACAGCAGATGAAGCCATGTCAATGTATGTACACCACAAAGACAAGACAGCTGTAACATGTACAGTAATCACATATCTACAAACTATACTCTATACTGCTGTTTATACATCCTGTGTGGGTACAGCCATATCAACACATAGTTATTGTATATTATGTGACTGTCACACAAGGTGGCATATCAATGGAGAAAACATTGTGTGTGATATAACCACCCTGACATGATCACTGGAGAGATAAAGATGGTATATACAGGGGTAGGTACATTGAACATGTGCAAAATGATTTCCTTGAATATGAATGTAATATCAGCATACGTCTCAACCAAGTGGGACATATAGCAACAGGCTCATGGATAACAGTAAACAGAAGCAACCACAATCGTGGGCAATATCAGAATAATACCACCAGTACTATGTGTTATTGACATAAACTATGTGATTGTGAGTTATTATACATGGTTCTGCAAGAGCACACTTGTACAACTGTCATGATTTGCCAGTAATCTATAAGGTAAATCAAGCATACCTTCCTCAAAAATTAAAATCTTTCAGAGGTATTAAGAAGGACACTGTCGCACCTGTAGTTTAAATTACGAGCAATCCTGGCTAGCTGACAGGCTTGCATGACATATACATGCCACAATCCACACCTGCACAAATGTAACTCATGCCATCAATGTTGTCAATCAGCTATGTATTTACTGTGTGCATTACAGGAACACGTATCACACATGCATCTTGTATAACACCTTGCAGGGAGTGCACTGTTGACTCATAGTGGTTAAAAATAGCTAGGTAATCACTCCACTGGTAATCCACAAGTAAAAAATAAATTCCGTATTTAAGCGCTTTTTGTCTCTCCTTGTAGGGAGACTTCTTCAGATAGCAGACATGTACAAATCCACAGTTTAAATAAAAAGATCATCAATCATGTGACACTAAAATACACCTCCATTTAAAACATCCCTTTCACATAAAATCCACATATAATTATAACATTCACTTCAATAATTTACATCAAATAATACCTTAAATATAATTTTACTAAAATATTTAGGTTAAAAATCATGGTCAACCTTGTTTTTATTTTTTACCAGTGTATTTCACCATTTTATTAAAAGTTAAAATAAATTATCCTGACCTATTCTGTCCACATATTAACACCTTACAATCTGAAAATATAAACTAATTTGGACATTCTATAAGCCTACCTCTCTAGATTTTTCAATTTAAGAATACAAAGAAAAGAAAACACTTCATTCAATCCTGGGACGTGGCAGGCGTCTGTATGTAACTGCCACCTCAATTCAAGTCTCTCCAATAATAGTGAATCGGGACGACCTCTTCAATTTGGATTGACACAGTCAATAGCCCTAAATCTGAATGTATGATCTGGAAATGCCTCCACATATCTAGCTAAGGCACTTTCTTTTTTTTATTTAGAGATATAATATAAAACGCTCACATACTGTTTCCCTTAGTTTCCAGTCCACTTACCCAATATAGAAACCGGACAGTGTTGACACTGTGCCATATATACTACCTCTTTATTCTCTACAATTGAACTTATGATTGGTCACATATTTCTGTTCCCGCAACGTAAAGCATTGGCCAACCTGCATGTGTTTGCAAAAATTAACGTTACATTTGACCATACCTGTTCATGTACTTACACCTTTTACTTTATGTTGTAGTATGTTTTTCAAATTCTGCCCACATTGGAAGACTATTCTTGGTACTTCGCAGAATTTATGCCTAAGAACATTGTCATTCATTATTAATGACCAATTTTTATTAATAAGGGAGTGCAAGGCTGGAGCATTTACACTGTATCTAGTGATGAGAGCTGTAGTACTGTATTCTCTCATCCTTGGTTCTATACTAACATCCCCATCGATGTTACCTCCCATTGTGCCCTTAATGCACAAAATTAGTTTATAAAAACCTCCAGCCCTCTTACCTTGAACTTCCCTGATCAATTCATTGATTAATTGTTCTGGATAACATCTTACCCTAAACATGTTACTCAGGTTGTTACATTCTATCACAAATTCTTCATCTTTGGTCACCATTCGGGCAGCTCTTACTAATTGCCCCTTAACTACCGAATGTTTTTGATGTAAGGGATGGCAACTAGTAAAGTGAAGGAATGTGTTAGAATATGTTTCTTTTCAAAAAATTTGTGCACAGTAATTGTTGGTAATAATGTCTTTCCTAAGGTTTACATCCAAATAGGCTATAGATTCAGTACTGAAAGTGTATGTGAATGTAAAAACTGGGTTGTGTTCTTAAAATAGGTTATCATATCTGTAGTTTGCTTCATCCCCATTAAATATCATAAAAATATCATCCAAGAACCTAGTGTAATAGATGATCAGGCTGGCAATCTCTTCGTTATTTCTCACAAAATGTCATTCCCAATATGCCATTACTAAGTTCGCTAGGCTGGCACCATATGGTGAACCCATAGCTACCCTGACTTTCTGCAAGTAATACTTGTTATTAAATGTTATGAAATTCTGTGTTAGCACTATGTCTATGAGCTCACAAATAAGAGAAACTTCATCTTCAGGTGCTCCTTTACTGTGCATCATATAGCTTACCCATTCTACTCCCTCTACATGGGGATTAGAAGAGTATAGATCTTTTACATCAACTGTAATAAAATTGTAAATGGGGTTAAACCCTATTGCATTGATATTTGAAAGGAAAGTCCAGGAGTCTTTACAAATTTGACTCTCCTGGATTACATATATCTTCAGCTTTTGGTCTATTACCTTTGCCAGGGAATACATAATACTGTGCCTTGCATCCACTAACGGTCTCATGGGGAGGTTTATTATACTTTTTTGGACCTTTGGTATTCCAAACAATATTGGGATCTTTGGGGCTGGCATTACAAGATAATTGAAGAGGTCTATATTGACCCTAGCATCAATAAACAGATCATTAACCAAGATTTAATTCTAGAATAAGCTCTGTTAACTTCCGATCTAGAAACTTCCTCATAGGTTTCACTGTTGAAGTTGGTTTACTTTGACTGATGAAAAGTGCTTTACGCATTAAAGTTCCTGTTTGGGTATTTACCAAAAGCTAGACCATTAGACCAAAAGCTGAAGAGATATGTGATCCAGGAGAGTCAAATTTGTAAAGACTCCTGGACTTTCCTTTCAACTATCAATGCAATAGAGTTTAACCCCATTTACAAATGATCCTTATGAACATCAGGTGTTTCAGCTAATTGGCAATTCTGAATGTCCATGACTTGTTTTGTCATTTTACTGGACAATTTCAGGCCAATACAGTCAAACACACTAGCTGTGGATATGCATATTTCAGCCTTATGACCTCAGCAGCAAAGCACAAGCAGAGTGTTTGCCTAAGCATAAGAAAGACAGGGCTGTTATACCCAGCTGATGTCCATTATTATTAGGGTCACTGCAAAAATATCCCAAACAACAAACTAAACCAATAAGTGAGAAGGTCACTGAAAAACCAATGAGTAAAAACAAAATGAAAACTCCAGCAAAGCTAGAACTTCCACTGAGTGACCTCCCAAACCTCTTGTACCAGAGGCACATGGGATAAATGCAAATGACCATTATGAACATCAGGTGTTTCAGCTAATTGGCAATTCTGAACACTCATGACTTTTTTCGTCATTTTACTGGACAATTTCAGGCCAATAAAGTCAAACCCCACTAGCTCTGGATATGCATATTTCAGCCTTGCTATGACCTCATCAGCACAGCACAACAGAGTGTTTGACTAAGCATAAGAAAGACAGGGCTGTTATACTCAGCTGATGTCCATTATCATTAGGGTCACAGCACAAATATCCCAAATAACAAACTAAAACAATAATTGAGAAGGTCACTGAAAAGCCAATCAGTAAAAACAAAATGAAAACTCCAACAAAGCTAGTACTTCCACTGAGTGACCTCTCAAACCTCTTGTATCAGAGTCACATAGGATAAATGCAAATGACCATTATGAACATCAGGTTTTTCAGCTAATTGGCGATTCTGAATGCCCATGACTTGTTTCGTTATTTTAATGGACAATTTCAGGCCAATAAGGCCAAACCCCACTAGCTCTGGATATGCATATTTCAACCTTGTTATGACCTCGTCAGCACAGCACAAGCAGAATATTTGACTAAACTTAAGAAAGACAGAGCTGTTATACCCAGCTGATGTCCATTATCATTAGAGTCACTGCAAAAATATCCCAAACAATAAACTAAACCAATAAGTGAGAAGGTCACTGAAAAACCAATCAGTAAAAACAAAATGAAAACTCCAGCAAAGCTAGAACTTCCACTGAGTGACCTCCCAAACCTCTTGTGCCAGAGGCACATGGAATATATGCAAATGACCCTTATGTCTTTCTTATGCTTAGTCAAACACTCTGCTTGTGCTTGTGCTGTGTTGTGCTGATGAGGTCATAACAAGGCTGAAATATGCATATCCACAGCTAGTGGGGTTTGGCTTTATTGGCCTGAAACTTTCCATTAAAACAATGCAACAAGACATGGGCTTTCAGAATCCCCAATTAGCTGAAACACCTGATGTTCATAAGGGTCACTTGCATATACCCCATGTGCCTCTGATAGAAGAGGTAGGTCACTCATTGGAAGTTCTAGCTTTGCTAGAGCTTTCATTTTGTTTTTACTGATTGGTTTTTCAGTGACCTTCTCACTTATTGTTTTACCATTCAGTATTTTGAAGTTTCAGTCTTGTTAGATTCAGTCTTTTATTTTTTTCAGTCTTCTGAAGTAGATCCACATAATTATATCAATTGCACAACATATGCCTATATGTGTTTCATAGGAAAGCTGTGTTTAAGTAACCTGATGCCATATAAGGACACATTATAAATCATTTGTTTGTGGCTCATGCAGAACATTTCCTGACACAAATGTTAATGGTCACACAATGGTGCAGCTGACCACCTCAATAATCCTTGAAATAGCAACACAACCACACATAGAATGAATTCCACAAGGTTGCAATTGAATCAAAATGTGTGATATTTTTGTGTATATCACAGCATTACAACAAGGGGCTGAAACACAACTTATGTGTCCATGTAATCAGTATTCATTTATTTTGACGTCTGTCACATAGCATTGAATGATGGTAGGTAGACACATGCACACCTGTGTCATACTGCAAGTGTCACTGTGATGGTTGAATGAGAACTGTGTACAATGTTGATCTGCTCCACTACAACACATGTCCTAATAAGCCAACAATGTGCATAAAAGTTTATCATACCATGTCAACAGTCCTCAGGAGGCATATTACTGCAGCTGTATAGAAGGAGCATGCAATGAAATGGCAGCTGCAGCCATCAATACATTAGCTCACATCACAGATTGTAATACCCTCCTGTAGCATTACAGTACATCCACACCTCAACACAGCACATGCCAATGACAGCAACATTAACATGTCAAATGTTCATATGGTCATGGAACATGATTAAGCTAATGGCCACCATCACATAAGATCCTATCCATTATTATACCATTTAAAACAAACACCTTATATCTATATGATGAAAGTTATTAAGACTATTGTGCATATGTGTGTACTTGATGGATTGCATTACATACTGCCACTGTCCATATGGGACATGTGCACCACACCATGACAGAATGAGCAATCACGCATTTATTGGTCTGGAGATGGCTTGCAGAGGCTCATGGAAGGACTCTACTTTATGATGTGTGTATGCATTTTTGACATGAGGACATGCTCCACTCCTTTGCAAAATGTCATGTGACCAGCGGAAAAAAAGAGGATGGTGTGTAGCATGGGGCTAGGTTAAAGGTTCATTTAAGTGATAGTGACATGAAGACTGATTCCAAACATCATACAGTGACCATAATGCGCCACCATCCACACACTCACAGCAGTAGACTGGGCCTGGTTTGAACATTATACCTGTGTAGGTATTGAAGATGATTGACATGCAGTATAATGATAGCATGACTATATTTGCCTGACTTTAACACTGTCACATTGCACTTGATGGAGTATGATTGCATCACTGTATGCTGAGAAGAACATGTTCAGTAGAGTGCCTGACATGGATGTGGAGCCACATCTCTCTGTAAAATTGTCTCAAAATAAATATTAGGATGTACACACACTCAAGTTGCCTGCTATCATATTAGAGCCCCTATATATGTAGGTAAAGCACCTTGAATACAAAGTACTTAATGTAACTACCACAACACAGATTTGTCTTGAATACTGTCAGAGTGTATGTTACACAAAATTACATAATCAGTGTATGTTACCAGAAGATGTTTGGAGGAGTGTCTAACATAGCTGTGGACTTACATGTCATTCTAAAACTGACACCATACTGACTGCTGAATGAACACACAAAAAACAGTTCACCACAGTGAGAGTATAACCTCTATCTGACTATCTACAGAGCACAGTAACTAATGCAAGCACCACATCACAAGTCTGGCTTTTTTTTAGTCTCAGATAGCACTTTATAGCTGATTATATCTTTAGTGTCTGGTGAGAAGAAGAAGGATGTAAAACTGTCTCACATGCTGGTCTAAAATGATCTGTGGAATGTCAACCAAGTAAGCACAACCACACACAAGTTGACTGCAGTGAAATAAGAACTCTATGTAACTGCTTACAGAGCACAGTATTTAACACAAGTGCCACAGCACAAGTCTGAGTTTTATAGTGCGGCTGGACAATTTATAGTGGATGACTTCTTTAGTGGATGTTTGAGAAAAGATGTTGAGAGGCCTGCATGAAATTGCTGGTTAGCTATGTACAACTGTCAAAAATATTTATTCACCATTGGAATGGATTGCTGACAGCAGGAGACACACATGCTCATCTGACTACATACAAACCAGTTGATTGTAGTAAGATTAGAACCCCTACCTAATAAGCACCTTGGCACAAGTCTAACTTCTGCAATGATGGTGGACAATTTATAGTGGACAACATCATCATTGCATATTTGTGAGAAGATGTTTAGAGGCATATAAAATGGATGTGTAGGCATGTATGACTATAAAAATATTTGTACTCCCTGAGACAGTACAACTGACAATAGGATACTGAGGTACCCTTTTCTGACCACACACACACACGCGCATGCATGCATGCACGCACACACACGCACACACACACACACACACACACACACACACACACACACACACACACACACACACACACACCAGTTGACTGCAGTGAGATTAGACCCCCTACCTAACTAAATACACCAGCTAGAGAACTCAGTACTTAACACAAGTGCACCATAAAACAGCTGGTTTGCTCAAACAATGGCAAAGTGCACATGTGAGATACACATTTCAGGACCCCGTCTTCAATCTGAGAAGTACTTTTCCATACTGGCTATGGTAGATACAGCTAAGAGATACTATGGTGTTCATAAGTAGTTTATATTGGAAATGTGTCATAAATTGTATAATCATAGAATATATATATACTGCTTTGCCTTTGTGTGTAGTTAAGTGACTAGCAAATGTAGGTGCCTGCTTCACTAAGAAAATTATGAGAGTTCTAATGGTTTGCTTACCTCCCCGTAAACACACCAACAGAGAGGCACAGTAGTCAGTACTTTGGACAGTACTGGGTGGAAGAAAAACACCTGCTGCCAAGCTGACTCTGTGGCAGTAGGTGTAATAGCAATGAGTTTTTATTTTGAGCACATATGTTATTAAAGAAGTATATGTGATAAATATTGGAAATGCGAGAGGGAATGACTACAGTAAAGTAATGTATAAAAACAAACAGTACTCAAGTGATTTAAGTTTACAGTGCACATATGCAGAAATATATCTATACAGTCATCAGTGTACATAAATAGCTTATATGAACATTTTAAGTGCCTTTATTCTACTTTAACTGTATGTTGCCTTAGTGCAGCAGATTTAAGCTGAATTGTGTGGCAGTAACTGCACCATGCCATACAACATGAAAAGTCACTGTCCATCACTTGGCACTGATGCACAATGCCAAGCTCTGCTGAAATGCAGAAAGTGAAGGGCTTCAGTAGATATTTATTATTTATGTATGTGCTGTGATTCTATATTTTGACCAGATTAAAGGTGTGAAAATGGGGCAGATAAGAACATGGTGAAATGGGGCAAGCAGGGGAATAACAAAGGGGAAGCAATATAGGAATGTACAGGAGGGAATTAAAAAAGAACCATAGTTATCCACTTCTTCAGTGATGTATGATGAACTTGGTTAGATATTGGATGAATTTGGACTGTTACCTCAACAAAGACGGGTGACAACAATGCAATCATCTTGTGCAACCAGTTGGAGCAAATCAAGTGTGTTGAAAAGAGCATGTGAGACATGGAGAGCTACATGTGGGATGATATTTTTTGTGGAACAGGTGTCCATTTTGGGATTTTATTTCAGTAAGGGATGTTGGGTAAGGGACATAGGTATGTCAAGGTCAGGTAAGTAGGGTAGATGAGGAAGCATATGCAGACAAACAGGACAAACAAGATGAGACACAGGGATGTTGAGGGACACAACAGGCTGGGGGACACCATGATTAGGGATAGGGAGGGTACATCAGATGGCTATGCCCATCAAACATGGGGACAGTGAAAATGTAGTCTTCACCCATGGAACTGTCATCACCAACCACTTAGCTTGCCATTGGAGTGCTTGATGTTTTTGTTTTTGTACCACTCCAGAGAGCATCCTCTCCATCTGGCTGAGGTGTGCACCAGTGGTGCTCTCCATGACCTCACACACCATGCCTGGCATTTCCTGTCAGGCGACAAAATCCCCACCTCTTCCAATACTCCCAGAGGGTACCATTGCACCAGATGCTGGGGTAATACTACATGATGTGGAGGCCACAGGTAGTACAGGGGCTGCAGAGGCAATACTGCCATGTTGGGTCCCAGATGTGCTGGCTATCGGTGCAGCAGCCATTGGGGGGGGGGGGGGCAGGCTGATCCACAGGGATTGACCTACCTCCCTGTGCTGTACAAAATATTGTGAATTTTCAGAAACTGATGAAATCAGAATGTTGTGACCACACATATAAAAATAAAAAAGAGATAAGGGGTGGGGTAAGAGACAAGAAAAGAAGAAGCTAATTAGTACATCATATGTGACATACAATATATTGGTAAAATAGAAATAGAAATAATTATACTTTTACATTGAGTACACAAACTGTGGCTGATAATTGCTCCAAGTAATCCTTACAGTATGCATATATTGCACATATGCTCGATCAAATAATACAGATGAAGTTATTGTGTAATATTTTTACATTATTTTACTCATATTTACTATTTGTGGGATATGAACCCACAACATCTAAATACACTGTTACAATAGACTCTTATAGTTGGCTTGAGCTACAGACTGAAGCATGCATGTTTGATTTTACAGTTAAGATATGTATGCTTCATTTTCTAATAATGTATACAGGATCAGTACTTTATTGGAAATAAGTGTATTCTTTTGTGCTGCTACATACCTCTTGCTTCTCTGCATCTTTCTAAATGGTCAGCATGGGCTTCCTGTTTACCGCTATCTCCTGGGTGGCTGTAAAAGAAAAAGGGGAGGAAAAGAGAAGAGCATTATGCATACCAGTCTTGGCTATATCCAGCGTTCTATCTAATTTAAAGTATCTTTATCTGTATACTTACACAACTGTGGGATGTCAGCAGTCCTAAACCCATCCAACCACTAGGTGAGTTGTGTGTGCTTGCAATTTTCAAGTTGTTATAGTAGTGCCTGCATTACACTCCAGTGTGTGGAATGCCAGTTACACTGGAGACAGCCTTGGCCAGACTATTCCAAACCCTGATTTGTATTGGACCATGTATAGACCCCCTGCAGTAGCCTATGGCTATGGTGCTTCGTGTGGAGTACAATAAAAATTCAGGACTCCTCCACACCCAATCTTTGAGCCCTAAATTGGGCACCTTCTCTTCTAGTTCCTGCCATTTCCATAGAGGTCCAACCACAAGAGTTAAAGTGTTTTCCCACCAATTCAAGATATCACATTTTACAGCAAGTGCACAAACCTGAACAACCATGCCAACCATGTTTTCTTGATGTTAAGCAGAGATCAACAGCTGCAAACACAAAGAAAGGCAGTCTATGAAGTAAGAAGTGTAATGTGACAGTTGGCATTAGCTTTTGGTTTACATGCTGTTGCACCTGTTACTTGTTTTAACTTTGCAGACATGTATTGTTGGTAGTATAAATTATATAATCTGACACGTCATTTATAGTTCATAATTTTATATATTACACATTTATCTGCATACACGGATAAAAGTAATTTGTACAATGTGGAATTCAAACCTATATAAAATAGACAAAACATACCCTTCCATATAGGTCATCCTGATAATGGCCAGGTTTTGTATTCGAGAGCAGTAGCAGATTGTAACACCAAGAATGTTATTTATTTTGCCCATTGCCAGAAATGTTTTGCTTTTTATGTGGGCAAGACGAACAGGCGATTAAAAGAACATGTAAGGGATTACTATTACTCTGCTTGTAGAGGCTTAGAATATAGTGCATTAGCAAAGCACATTAAAAATGAAGGTGAAGAGTATAGTTTTGTATTTCAGGTGCTGGAAATTGTATATGAGAGCGTTAGGAAGGGGGATTTGGTCAATGATACTGAAAGGTTTGAGTTTCGTTGGATTCTTAGGCTTGCTGGGCATAGGAGCCATGGGTTAAATGATTTCATTTCTTTAAAGCCTGTTTTAAAGTCTAGGAAGCTTAAGATGTGAACCTCTGTATTGGTTCACTTCACGGTCATATTATTTTTTAAGCAAATTGTATTGGCTTACTTTATGGTTTTATGCACTGTCTTTTTAAGTAAATTGATTAATTGAGTAATTATTGTTAATTATTACACTATTTAAACCATTTTTATGGCTTTTGGTGTTATGTCTGATGAAGCAATGTTAGAATTGCAAAAGCCCTTACTCGCCATTAAAAGGCTCTAAATTTTGATGTGTTTGCATTTGATGTTTTTCAGCCATGTTTCTGTATGAGTTTTAGTTCTTTTCTGTTTGTTCTGTTGGTATTTTTTATACAGCTCATTGTCAGAGGACTTTGTAACTGTTTGATTTGATTGGTGTGAGCCTTCCATATAGGTGTTTTTTCATCTTTTCCATAGAAGAGGTGCTTGTCAAACATTCACATTAATTATATATACACATGAAAGAGTGAGGGGTTAACCATGTATGTGACCTGAGAAGTTCCTGATTTATACATTCATGTGTGTATGACTATCATTGAAGTATGAAGTCCATCCAAGGCCAGAAAAGACAATTATAATTGCAGAAACATAATGTCAGTATACCCCTCAGTCACACATTTAGTTCATATGAGTTCCAGTGCTATACACAGTTATTTATAATTATGTTCACATTGTTCTTTATTTTTTAAAGTTGAGTGGACAAGCAGTAATAAAACTGGAAGTGTGTTACATTAGATCCCTGACTCACCTGAATTATGAGCATTAACTTATACCAGTTGCCACAGGGAAGATCAGACTGCAAGTTTATTTTTCACAGTCATAACTGGCATAGTGCTTGTTGCAACTGAGAACTTGTTTGTCAAACCTGCTCATTAGTTATACATATACATTAAAGAGATGCGTGTTTAACCATGTATGTGTATGTAATTCCACTGATTCATACAGTTAAACATTATATATATATATATATATATATATATATATATATATATAAGATATCCTGTGTATGCTCATTGCACCTGCTAAAGATAGTTACTTCTATGTGTAATTATTTTTCTAATGTTAAATTTTATACAAAATAATCTGGAACAGCAGTAATAAAACATTGTACTTTGCTGTGACTTTGCTTGCACTTTGATCCAGGGATCACGTCAGTGGCCCTGCTAGACAGGGGTCCAGGGAAGTAAATAGTGTGGGAATAAATAGCCAGGGAATTGTTATGGCTAGGCTTGTATAGGCCCTAGGGCTGATAGCCTAGTACTAACCTATGAACCTATGTATTAGATCCCAGCCTTGCCTGCATTTTAAGCTTTTAACTTACAACTGCTGCCACCAGAACAGCTAGGTAGCAGCTCTATTTTTTCATACTCATTACTATGTTTGTGTGCTGACTGCTGCACAATGCCACGCAATGCCACTTAGCTTGTTTGCGGGGTGGTAAACAGCACATGATAGAATGTATTCATTTTGAAACTGACAAGTGCAACAATGTATCCTTTTTTGAAATTGACATGTGTCTGTTTGTTCTCTGGGCCATTAAACCATGTTTGAGAGGAGGTTAGCAACACATAAATGAGATAAGCAGTGTGCAACATAGGTTACTATTGTAAAAAGCATTTATTATTTTTTATTTGTAACATATAGATGTGGGACTTGAAACTTGATCTATATATTCTATGTGCAATATCATTCATTGTGTTTTAGAGATGTGCCCCCCTACACACACAAGCACACACACACACACACACACACACACACACACACACACACACACACACACACACACACACACTACTCACAGCTATAATTTATGCTTTCTTTATCATGCAACCAACTTACATTAAATTTAATTTACTTAGCCATTTCAGCATGTTTGCACAAAGCCATGCACTGCACAAATAATGATATTAAAAAAATAAATAAATAAATAAATAAAATTACAAAATACATTTTAACACACATGGCAGATTTTTACACAACTCTGGATTTAAACTGTCAGACTAATGAACCTACAAAAACACAATAGGAGTACCTTATCTCTCTTCGTCACAGAAACAGGTTTGCAGCGCGATTGAAAGTCAATGCACATAGTCCTATTTCAAACACAGTATTAACAAGACATATAACACTTCTGCACTCTCATTTGTTTGTAGACGTGTTACCTACAAACCATTTAGGAATATTGTTTGCATAAATTAATCTCTGTCTTCTCTTTGTATTGTGTTCATTCTTCTGTTATCTATTCTGTACTCCCAGATATGCAGTCTGCAGGGCATTTTGTATCATTGCCCTTGAAATGTATTGGAATAGTACATGACAGTAATATACAGGTTTCAACAAAGGCAGGAGAGTTTGGCTATTACTGAACAAAAACTGAGAAATGAGTGCTGCTCACTTCCATTTAAAAGCTTGCTGCAATTAATTCTACACTTCATAAGTGTATCCTGGGTGACACACACACGCTGTAGGTAAGGATGTCTGAGCTGCTATTGTGACAGGTCTATATTACATAATCAAAAGTTGAATTCAGCAAATGGCATTTACATCAAAAATGTTGTTCAGCAAATTCACTCTTGTTGGGACTGCGCCCCCTACACCCCGCTAATTATATATACTATATCTGAGATCACACTACAGTGAGGAAAGGGCAAATCTTCACTGTACTATGATCTCACTATTAACAGTTCGTTGAATGGCATTTTTGAAGTAAATGCCGTTACCTGAATTCAACTTTCGATTATGTAATATAGACCCTATTGTGTCTTCCTTTGCCCTACCAATGTTAGACTGAGGGTATTCCTAGTGAATTCACTATAGTACATTAAGGTAGAATGATAAGCCTGAAAATATAGAGCCAGACTTGTGTTTTCATGTATGCATTCAGCTTCAGGGAAAGACAGTTCAGTAGAAAGAAAAAAATAATCCTGCTGGCCAAGCATGAGATGTGCAAAAATAATAGTTTCAAGGGAAAACTACAGAATGTTCCTTTCTCAATAGAAATATATATGCACTTTCAATGGAATGTTAAGTAAAGGCACAGTGAAGCACATGCAAGACAGGGCTTGAAAACCACGGCTAAAGAGACATGTAAAATGGTATACTATCAAAATTCTGACAATCTGTTGTTCGAATAATGACTTACTCGAACCGAATGAACATAAATTAATACATTGTTTCCTCACACCAACGAATCTGGTAATGTCAATAAGTCAAATTCAACATTATCGACATTACTCAACTTACCATCACATCCAATGTCCTACAAACGTTTTGCAGGGGGCCAAGCCCTCCCCCCACATCCCCCACACACCCTTCTAATTATATATTCCAACTCTGAGATTGCACCACAGTGACAAAAAAGGTCATTTTCCTGATCCTCATTGTAGTGTGATCTCCAATCCAATTGTAAACAGCAATGCTCGAAACCACAAATGCAAGCTACGTCTTGATGTTTTGGAGGCAACGAAAATTCATTTCAGGATTTTAAACTTTTGCGCCTGTACCCTTGACCATATCACTGATGATAAGGTAAGGTTCAAAAATTTGATAGTAAACTGTGTAAATCATTGCAGGGTTTTGATATTATTTGGAAATAATCAGGTCTATATTACATAATCAAAAGTTGAATTCAGCAAATGGCATTTACATCAAAAATGTTGTTCAGCAAATTCGCTCTTGTTGGGGCTGTGCCCTAGTAAATTCACTATAGTACATTAAGGTAGAATGATAAGCCTGAAAATATAGAGCCAGACTTGTGTTTTCATGTATGCATTCAGCTTCAGGGAAAGACAGTTCAGTAGAAAGAAAAAAATAACCCTGCTGGCCAAGCATGAGATGTGCAAAAATAATAGTTTCAAGGGAAAACTACAGAATGTTCCTTTCTCAATAGAAATATATGTGCACTTTCAATGAAATGCTAAGTAAAGGCACAGTGAAGCACATGCAAGACAGGGCTTGAAAACCAAGGCTAAAGAGACATGTAAAATGGTATACTATAAAAATTCTGACAATCTGTTGTTCGAATAATGACTTACTCGAACCGAATGAACATAAATTAATACATTGTTTCCTCTCACCAACGAATCTGGTAATGTCAATAAGTCAAATTCAACATTATCGACATTACTCAACTTACCTTCACATCCGATGTCCTACAGACGTTTTGCAGGGGGCCAAGCCCTCCCCCCACATCCCCCACACACCCTTCTAATTATATATTCCAACTCTGAGATTGCATCACAGTGACAAAAAAGGTCATTTTCCTGATCCTCATTGTAGTGTGATCTCCAATCCAATTGTAAACAGCAGTGCTCGAAACCACAAATGCAAGCTACGTCTTGATGTTTTGGAGGCAATGAAAATTCATTTCAGGATTTTAAACTTTTGCACCTGTACCCTTGACCATATCACTGATGATAAGGTAAGGTTCAAAAATTTGATAGTAAACTGTGTAAATCATTGCAGGGTTTTGATATTATTAGGAAATACTTCATGACGCAGTCAGATATTTCACATAGAATATATAGATCAAGTTTCAAGTCCCAGTCAGTAAGTTAGCTTTTAGACTGATATGTAAAAGGGTCTTTACAGTACAGATACTCAAGCCTGAGTACAGAAATCAGACCACATATCCATACTATTCAGGTGGAAAAAGCTGTTTCAGTTGATATTATTCAGGAGAATCAGAATATATGTGCAAAAACTTTGGATATATTAATCTGCACTCTTATTGTTATCCAGCATTCCAGAATTTCTACAGACTGCTATTGCTAATCAGCACTTACTGAAGACAGTATTTGGATATTGTTAACATCTAATAAAGCATTTTTAACTGAACTACAGTGTTTACAGACTTTATTAAGAAAGTACAAAAAGACTTGGCCATAAAGGAGGGGCTGGCACTGATTCAGCTCAAGTTTGGGTAATTAACAGATAAAGACTTTCATTTCAGTCTCATTTCAGTTGTTTCCAGTTAATTCCAGTGTACTACAGTCTTATCAATTCTTTCAACCAGTAATCATTCACAGCTGCAATCCATTAGCAACTAAAATCAAGGCAGTGCCTACAGTACGCTTGCACCTGCTACAGGAAGCCAAAACTTTGGCATTCAGCAATTCAAATAAGTTCAAATAAGTTCAGGATGTACCTTACCTGACACCTGCAGCAATTAGAGAGACCCCAAAAGTATCTCACCAAGAGGATCAAGGGTCTCAAACAGATGCCATATGCTGCTCGGTTAAAAAAACTCCAGCTCTACTCAGTTGCATACCGCCTACTTCGAGGCGATCTATGCCTGACATACAAAGTTATGTCAAATCCAGAATTAATGGACATGCTCCACCTCAGTAAATCTAAATCCCTTAGAGCCACACGCTCGAGGGACTTGAACCTCAGCATAGAAATAAATAGAACTTGCTGGAGGGACAGGTTCATAACCCATAGGCTCCCTTCGCTCTGGAATAGAATTCCAGTTCATGTGAGGCAGAGCACCTCACTGAATCTCTTCAAGAAGAATCTCGATAGGTGGATGGGGGATCGTAGGTTTGTCCCAGGGATTACTCCCGTGTCACTATTAGACAGAGGCACAGTAAACTAAACCTTAAAAAGGGCACAGTATACTCAAATCAAGGGGTGGCGTAAGCCATACAGAATCGGGCTAGGCTTATAATTGCCCCAGGGCAGATAGCCTAGTATGAACCTATGAACCTATGAAGCTATTTGCATATTCATCATGCTCAGAGGTCTGAATCTACACTATAAAAAGGTAGCCTTGTAGCACGGGAACTTAAAGATGAGGTGAGTTGTGTATGTGGAGAACACTGAAAAAGATTGCTATTCATTTGGATTCATCTGCAAAGAAGCCTTCTGATCTTGCTAAGGTATTATTTTATTTTTCAAGTACATGCTAGATTTTTTTCACATGTTACAAGGAAAATATTTTAGATACATGCATTAAAAAATGGCAGTTTTAGCTGTATGCACTTCTTATAATTCCACTGTTGGCACAGGCATTTTTGTCAGGAATTATACTTTCTCAGATACACAGTTAAAACTGATTATCTTGCACTATTTTATGTTATTTCAGTGAAATTTAATGTCTTATATTATCAATGACACAGGGGTGTTAGGCTTCTAAAATGGGCAACAGACACCATTAGGGGAGTGCTGAGCACAGGGGGAGGTCACTGGCAACCATATGAAATTGACTTTTCTGTTGTAAATGTGTACATATTTAGTGGGAATTTTCTTGAAAGCATTTCTAACAATTAACTAATGTGTTATTTCTTCCTTGGTACAAACTGTCATATTTATGTTTCTTTTTTTTTTTATGAGGGTGGGGGAGCCAAATACCATTTGTGTGTTGCCACAACAAAAGTTGTTTCAAGATGTTTGCTCTTGAAATCATGTAGCCATCCAGTTCTTTCTGTGGTAAACAATACATTACTCCATTGTTATTCCTTGTTTTGGATCAAACATTCTTTTTTGTGTGATTATGATATGGTACAACCACATAAACCTTAAATCATAATACCTGAACTTTGTGTCTTCAGTGGTTAATAATGAAAGTATATACATGTGCATAAGCAGAATTTTAATTATGTGGTATTTCTGTGTTGTAGCCTTCTCGTAATCCAAGTAAACCCCCTTTCAGTAACTCAGAGAGTGGGATAACTGTGCAAGCATTTAGATTCCATGGTGCCTTTCTGCTTGAAAGAGGATATGGGGATATGTCTGACAGAATGAAGATTTGCAAACAGATAATCAATTATGTAAATATTGTAGGTGAACACAGCAGGACTTATGATCAAGTGCATCAAAGAGCCACTGATATCATTTCATCAACCAGGATGAGAGCAGGTGCAGTTGCCAATGAACAGCTGGCTAAGGGGGGGGCTGCTACAGAGCCACCACTCACACTGAATGAAGAGTTTCGGTTAGCTGTCAGAGATCCAGAGAGCTCAGTGAAAAGTGTACAAAAATGTGATTGATGTTGGTGCTGAAGTTTCTGTGAGAACAAGTATGTGCCAGGAGGAGCTTCCTGGTAAGCTTACATAATTTGTGAATTTATAACATTTTCTTGTATAGTAAAATACTGAAAGTAATAGTTCATGTTGTTTTAATTAATTTATTTATTTTTGTCAAAACTATTAATAAATTGATATAGTTAACACATTTTGTTCATTACACAGGGGCTTTGGGTGGACGTGTCAGCCAAGTTTCAGGTAAAAATATTCCCGGGATTCATGAAGTTCGGCGCAAGGATGGTTTTAGCCTTGCGCCGAGCGTCCCCATTACAGATGGTGCAGCAGCGCCATATGAATATTTATGAGGGCACGCTGCCGCACCCTCGACGTGCACAGGAAACATGTGCGAGTGCAGGGGGCATGTTCAAGTGCTCTACGGAGACGGAAACATGCCCCCACAGTTGCACAATCTACTATGCTTACTATTAGAGCCCACCTCTAATAGTAAGCAATTAATTCAGTGTCCGTGGAGACTGAAATGAATGCTAAGCATACAAGAGTGTCCACGAACACTGAAATAAAATCAAAGTAGTAAACACACAAGCACATAGCAGAATGTTGAGCCCCGTCCCTAGAACTTTCACAATTAGATTCCCCGTGTCCCTATTTTACATTTGTATTGCTTCAATATCAAAAGTGTAAGTGAAGCACAGTGTATTTGCATGTCGCTGTCCACTGCTTAGCGTAGCTTACACATCAAAATCAACCAAATAGAGAAAAACATGCAGAATTAACATTAATGTTAATAGTGTAATTGTTAGAGCATCTGCCTAACAAGCAGGCATGCACAGTTCGAGGCCAACTAAAGCACATATCATTTTCCATGTGGAATGTCATTTTGCTATATAATCTACATAATAACATGCAAATGTGAACTGGAGTACCGCATGAAATGTTTAACTAATGTCATGCAATCAAAGTGGTAGTGTCATAATGAATAAGGCACTAGTAAGCAGGTGTAAGCACAAATAAGCAGTAGAAAAGATATATAAGTATCAGTAAGCAAGTCTGAGTGCGCTTGCATGGGTGGATGCAGTGCCCAGCATAGGAAATGTATATAATTATGTAGATATATGTGCATGTGTATGCACAGATATATATTTATATATATATATATATATATATATATATATATATATATATATATATATATATGTATATCTATGAAGCATGAACGTCGTAACAATAAAGCATACAAAAAGAATGAGAAGGGAATCAACAGAAACTCAGTATTATTTAGTGCTGTCAGTGTATGTCATACCCAGCTGGGCAGGGGTGAGCAAAGCACTGTTACTCACACCACAGGCAGGATACTACCAGTGGGAGTAACATTACCGATCTGCTAAGTCTACTTTATAAACAATTGCAGGATAGTCCCTAGTGGGACTACCAAAAATTGCAAGGATGGTTGGACCTCCGACCATTACACAAGCAAGGGCAAGTATGTTCAATGACTAAATGGTGGGAGAGCCTAATAATACATGGGTTGGGACAACATACATGTAGGGCCCCTAATGCTGGGGAGAGGACAATGTGTGGAGGTGTGTCATGGCTGTGATAGCAACTGGAAAATGGATGATTTGCGTGCATGTCAAACTCGGGTGGGGTGGAGGAACTATGGGTATGAAATTATGGATCCAGGCGTGTCAGGGTTGGATGGCCTGGTTCTAACTGGCCCGCCTTGTGGAGGTCAGCGAGTTCGTTATAAGTATATATGCATACACACATGCATACATCTATATGTAGAAGTATATTCCCTGTAACACATTCATTCCTTTCGCAGACATAAATAACATGAAAGTGCCCCTACAAACCTCAACAGTAGATAGAATAATAGTATGTGCATAAGAGGGAAGGGAAGGGACAAAACTGCTAAAATACAGAAGTGTGTACAATGTCCGAAATCAGTGCTGTTCTCAAAAAATCAAATGTGAGGACTTTCTCACACATGGAATCATTCCTGTGACCTGCAACACCAGTCACTAAACCGGTCCTAATGGTAAAATTATTTCACCGAACTCGTACATTATTAGCTCTCATGTGTAACGTGTGCATCACCACATAGTCATACCTATTAATTTATTGTAGTGTCATGTTAACGGGAGTAATGATATAATGAAGTATAGAGTCTAATCTTGAAATAAAGACATGTGTGTCCCAGGTGGGACAACCCAAAAATTGCGAATAGTGTCCTATTGGTCACTCATTTAACCAATGTTTGTGGACTAAAAGTTTGGGATGTCTGAGGATACGTGGAGTGAGTCAACCCATGGGATGGGTCTACAGGAGTAGGGAGTGGCTGATGTGTAGTGGTGTGGATATACCGTGTATCCAACTGGAGAATGGATGACTGCTCTGCTAGTGTAGTGTTGGGGTGGGTGTTTGGGGAACTAGGAGTCATGGGTATATGGGTATATATGCAAATGAAGCAGCATAGCAATAGTGTAGTGGTTAGAGCATCCACCTAATGAACAGACATTCCCATTCTGAATCCCACTGCAGCACATACCATTTTCCATTGGTAATCTGTATATGAACATATTTCGACATCTGTCTGCTGTATAACCTGCATAATAACCATTAAAAGTGAACTGGAGCGAAGTGTCAGTGACATAATGAATAAGACACTAGTAAGCAGGTCTAAGCATAAATAAGTACCATTAAGCATGTTTAAGTGTGTCTGCATGAGGGTATGCATTGCCTTACATAGGGTTACCACCCGTCCCACTTTGCGAGGGACAGTCTCTCTTTGGGCAGTTGTGTCCTGCAAAAATATTGTAAGAATGGCAACTGTCATGAAATATTAGGGCAAAATTAGTTCCTATATTTTATATAATAGTTGCATAAAACAGTTATTCTGTATCTGAAACACCTAAATGTTATAAGAAACAGAATAAGCAACTAAAATGCTACAAGAATAAGCTTTTATTTAGGCAAAAAAGTGAAGTTCTGTCCCTTGTACTGGCCATGGATATGTTTTGGCCTGCAAAATCTGATGTTTGTACCACAATTGTCCCACTTTGGCCATCTGAAAAGGTGGCAACCTTAGCCTTACAGACATATATATATATATATATATATATATATATATATATATATATATGTGTGTGTGTGTGTGTGTGTGTGTGTGTGTGTGTGTGTGTGTGTGTGTGTGTGTGTGTGTGTGTGTGTGTGTGTGTGTGTGTGGTGCACGTAGATATACACAGATATAAAGCTATGATAGGAAACAGCACACAAGAATGACATATGTTCACAAACTATGCCAATGGAAGTCAGGAGCTCAAGCAAGAAACATGTAACACTTAGCATGACCCCCCCCCCCCCAAGCCGGACACAGAAAACATACACACAAACCCGTAAACAATGTAATTAGTCCACTGCTCCCCAGACCACAGGCAGGATACAACCAGGGGGGGGGTATACAGTACACCCATGAAATCTAATCTTGGAACATAGACAGGAGCGTCCCTTGCGGGATGCCCCAAAAATTGGCATATAACCAAAAGAAGGTGATACGCCAAACATTTTGGCCGGGGTGTGTACATACCCGAAATACAAGGGTGGGAAAGCCTGATGACCTGTGGGTTGAGACAACATGTGACATGGGTCCCGTGAAGTGGAGAGTGGGTAGCGTGTAGTGGTGTGTTCAGACCCGACCAGCACCCAGAGTAAGGATGGGTGCTGTAGAGGAGGTGTGGATGGGGGAACTATGGGTAGCTAGTTATGGGTCTAGGTGTGCAGGAGTTGGTTGATGTGGGTCAATATGGACAGCCCCAGGGATGTAAGCAAAAGTGTTCATTGGGCAGAGGTGTCGCCCAATGAGCAGCTACACCCGCTACGAGTCCCACTGCAGCAAAGTGTAATCTACATGGCAAGGAACTGAATAACCAGATGTAGATGTATATATGTAGAGGTATGTACATGTATATCTACCCATAGCTAAATGGAGATATACCTCTCCCTCTCCGTAGTACAAATGTATACATACAGAGACAGAATACATATACATACCCACATATAGATATATACATATGCAGACACCCATGCACCCATATGTTGTTAGATATATATAGACAGCAATATATAAATATATACATGCATGCATATATATACAGATATATCTGTATATAGCAATGTATATATATATATATATATATATATATATATATATATATATATATATATATATGTGTGTGTGTGTGTGTGTGTGTGTGTGTCTGTGTGTGTAAATATAATGTATATAGCTAGGATATGATACAGCAGTTACGAATTACATATGTTCACAGGCCGTGCATAAGGGGGTGAGGGGCCCAATCAACAAACGTGTAACACGTAGCATCAACCCACCCCCCCAGCTAGACTGGTGAAACATACAGACACACAATAAAAGTAAACACACCACTGTTTCCCAGACCACAGGCAGGATACTACCAGTGGGAGAGACCTGCCAGGTCTAATCTTGAAACAAATACATCAATGTCCCTTGTGGTACACCCCAAAAATTACTGATCATTGGAGTCAGTTCCTGTCATGAGTCATCTAAGCAGGCTGTAGACATACAAGGACCAGTAGGTTGTGCAAGCCTGATAACCCATGGGTCGACACAACATACAACATGGGTCCTGACATGAGTAGTGTGGGCAGTGTGTAGTGGTGTGGTTAGACTCCACCTGCACCAACAGTAAGGATGAGTGCTGTAGAGGAGGGCAGGTGGGGGAACTATGGGTATGCAATTATGGGCCTAGGCGTACAGGTGCTGGCTGGCGCTGTTGTATTAGGACCACCCCGGGGATGTAAGTAATATTCCAAAATGGGCAGAGCTTACACCCATACCTCTCAACCCCTAAGAGCAAATCCACTTGGACAGGACATAAACCATTGGGGGAACAAATAAGGACCATACCTCTCAACTGTCCATGATTTTCAGGGATGCTCATGATTTTGACTCAAATTTTAACTCTGTCGCTCTTAATCCCTCCCAAAATTAGTGACTTTCGGAGGAAAGGTGGTGAATTACACTTAATGAATAATAACAATAATTAAGTGTTATAAACTCCTTTTACTTCAGAAAATGTGTATTAATTCACATGTTCTGATTCTGTCAAAGTTTCAAGTTAATAGCACTAATATTTTAAAAGTGTCCCTGATTGTCCCTGAGTGTTTCTTGACTTGTCCCTGATTCAGTTGAAATTTGTCCCCACTTGTTTGAGAGGTATAATAGGGACGGAAAGCACATATTCCACTTACAACCTTAGAAAGCTGATAGAATAATAGATATGCATTAGCATGACTCAGCTGAAGGATGTGGAGTCCTAAACCCAATTACTTGTCTGTATTTAATGGTGTTATTTCCTAGGTATTTGCCAGACAGGTGCAGATTGTAAGAGGAACACGCCAATAGTATGAAGCAAACTCAGGCCAGGCCGTGTATTCCGTACAGTCGACCGGCATGCTTATGCCTAATGGTCAGCCATTCCCGATATGGGTCCCACCGCAGCACAGTCCAATTTAAATGGCTAAGTACGGTATGACCATATGTGTCATTGCATAACCCACTACACAACACCTATGAACACATGCTCGCAACACCCCACTGTAGGCATGTAAGCCGAAGTAATTGGCATCAGAAGTTATTATTGTAGTCCTCACCCCCACCCAGAGGTGTGAGTGTCAGATGCAAACACCAAAGGCAGTGCATTTGCAAGTGCAGGAGCAAGCGGGTGTAAGGCTGTTTGGGCGCCGGTATGTGAGTATAACACTGGTGAACCAATGAAGAGGCTAACTGAGTGTAAGAAACTGTATCCGGAGGTTAGCATTGCTTAGCTCCACTCAAAGACGTGCACACCCACTCACAACTGCTTTAAAGTGCCTTAATCACTCTGTACCCAACAGCTTATGTTCTGGCCAGCAACAAAATAACCAGCCTCTGCAAGGCTAGAACTCTGGACTCTGTACATCACAGTCACAGTAGTAAACCACTGTGCCATAATAGCAATACATATAAAGGAGGTATCAGCAAACTAATCCTCACAACAGGGAAATCAAATCAAATATGTAAACTGAATCTATGTACAGTTTAATGTTCTATAACCTGCTACAGACCAAAAATATGTGAATTGGAATACTGCAGTAAACATAGAGTTGAGGTGTCAAAGTCCCCAGGACCCCATACAGTGCATGTGCACATGAATGATGGATACCAGACACATATATAACCTGTAATGAGTAAGACGTCATTGACAAAAGGCAAATATAATGCTAGATAACCAATAAGCAATGCTAACCACCGCACAGCCCAACTAAGTAATTGTAAGCAATGTGTAGGGAAGCAATATGCCCACCAGTACACCTCTTTAAGCAGTGCCAACCTGAAGCAAGCAGGTGTGCCCATAGCTTAGCCTTTTTGAAACCGGCCAATTACGGAAAAGTGTGGGAATCCGGCCCTACGTAAACCGAAGAGGCAGGAATATGGCTCATAACTGGTTATAACATCCCCCTGTAGGCAGAATGACTGAAGTGGGAGAAGGCACTCGCTTTAGAGTGCAGCTCTGGGGCATCCAGGAGTTCAATTTCATGGCATGCCTCCTTGTAAAGCACCATGACAGAAGACTACTGCAGGGCCAGTACCAGGGCTCACAGTACAAAACAGAGGCCTGGGACAGTCTCACCCGTAACCTCACTAGTGCCACAGGTATCCCCCAGACTGGTGAGGAGGTCAGGTACCACCATGCAGACCTGAAGCGGTGGAGGGGGGATGTCCTGAAACAGTGGATCCAGGAAGCAAGACATATGCAGTATGCCTCAGAACTAAGTACTCCTTCCACTACGTAGTTAATAATTGCCTAGCTTGTGTACACTATAGGTAGGTATGGCTAAATATCACTGTACTTCTTTGACAGCTGCAGATGAGCATGCTGTGAACCAGCAAGCCTACGTTGCTAGGCTGCAAAGGATGCATTGCGAGGCAGGATAGTAAATAGCTTGCATGTACTGTCATAACAAATAAATGTAAGAGCCTAAGAAGTGTTGTACCAGTATACAGAATTGTGTAATATGCTGCGAATAAAGGTGTAATCCCTGCATTGCTTCTGTTTACTCTGCAGTCATATGTTGTTATACTGTTGCAGTTATTAAATAGTACTGTTGTAGTAAGCAGTGTTACCCACACTGTGGTATGCAGATAAAATGTGTATGAATTGCTATATAACAATGTTGGAAGTGCAAACAGGTCAGTCATATTAGACAAAATACATTACAAAGCCTCACAATTGCCTGATAGCATAGTGTACAGTGATCTTAACTGTAATGCTTTAGTCAGACACAGCAGGGCTTTGGATCCCAGGAGTGCTAGTAAGTTGCATGCATAATTATTCTACACAACTGCACACAGTTTGTTAGAATGTTCAGAGAGAAAGCTGTATGCATATTTACACTTAACAACTGTACATATTTTGCTAGAATGCTCAAATAGAGAGTGGTATGCATATTTATACCCCATGAGTTGGGGGAGGGCTAATGGTTAAGGTGTTTGCCTTACAAACACAAGGTACAGGGTTTGAATCTCACAGGGGGTAATTGTCTAGGCTTAAAATGGCTCGCAAGAGCAGTTAGCTTAGTACTCATCTATGAATCTATGAATCTATGAATCTATGAATCATCTGTTCCAATCTGCCCAGTATGTCCTGATAAATGGCCCACATTACCTGCTTTTTGCCCTGTTCCCCTGACAAATTAGTGCGATGATCCAAGAAATGTAGGTAGCTGTTAATGACATATAACTGATAGACTTGTACATAGTCAGAGAATGTACATGCAAACATACCTGTCATCCCAGCATCTCACCCAAAGTGTATGAGAGCAGTCTCAAAACATGTATGTTTCATTAACACCTGCATCTTGTCAAGCCTGTATGCAAGACACAGGTCCCATACATACTAATCTACAAACATACCATTGTACAATATAACGCCATTGGGTAGTGTAATAATACATGTAAGGGACAGACCACTGCAGTGACTATGAATGTTGTGAAAAGTACAAGGATTTATTAGTTGTTAATTGAACTCTGTCTCTCTCTCACCTCTACCATATGTGCAAAAATAAATGATTTACACAACTCATTTGGTATGTCTATACTCCTAACCTTTGCTGGGACATATGTCCTATTGTTTTATAAATATTCACATCTGTTTCTATGCATGTGCCATGTTAAAATACTCCCATATTGGTGGCCTGTTGCCATCAATGAAACCTGCATGTTGCTGTAATGGCCACTGTTTACTCATATATGCATGTGTTCCACCTGCTCTGCAACTATTTATATCTGGTGCCCTGGGTAATGGGAATACCTATGCATGCTGTTATAACTAATCGTGAATGCTGTTGACTATTACTAACCCATATCTGCCTTAAAAATGCAGCAACATAGCTCGTATGGGAAGGCCAGTCCCAGCAGACCCACCTGTCCCAACTCATCTGGCCATGGCCCTGCACCACCTTTGGGTGGAACCACCGCAGGGGATGGGGCTTGCCTCCCCTGGGAGCGTGAGTGGACAGGAACCTGTCATCTGTGGTACGGTCTGAGCCGTGGTGAGTAGGGAGCTCGACAGGGAGATTTGAGACTGCCTACGCCAGCTTGAGGGCCGAGTGGTGTAACTAGAGGGTGAGCCTACCTCTCCTACACAGCGCACAGCACAGCCACCTTCTGGGCTGTGAAGGTGCAGTGGTGACTGCCCATGGGTGAGGACTTCAGTCCCACTGTATCTATTTGTGAGCTCATGGGCTTGTGACTTCTAAACACCCCTCCCGTCCAAGGCGTTTCCCCCAACATGTGTCATATTCACCCCTGTATGCGTCTTGTTTGTCTTGTCTGTCATCCTACCTAACCTATCCTCCCTGATCATACCTACTCTCCTTCCCCAACATCTCACTCTCAACTAGAAATAAAAGAAAAAAAGGGCAATCTGTTCCCGCAAAAAAAGCACTCCCTATACATAGCTGCGCATTTCACACAAGTGTCATCTGGACACATGTAAACATTTCTAATTGGCATCACAACATACTATTGTTGTACTCACCCCTCTCTCAGGGTTGTGAGTGTCCAAATGTCCCCCCAAATTTATTGCATATGCACAGCCGTTGTTTTAGAAGAAATGGACAGCTATGGACCTTCCCTACACCCTTCCTGCACATCCCTAGCTACCTTGCTTACTGTCTTTCCCTCTTTGTGCCCCTTTTTCACCACTTTCTTATCACCCTTTTTTCTTTTCTTTTAAAGAAATTAGCATGGGGTAAGCGGGAGTAAACACTTTTAAGCAGCAGTGAGCGGGTTTCAGCCTGTTTGCGTGGGGGTACGCACTGCTTACACAGGTTCAGCAATCAAAGAAGGTAACTGATTGTAAGGAACTGTAACCAAAAGTAACCACTGCTTACCATCGCGCAAACCCACGCACACCCACTCACAACTGCTTAAAAGTGCCTTAATCACTCCTTATCCAATGGCCCTTGTTCTGCCCAGCAACAAAATAAATGGCCTCGGCAAGGCTCGAAACCAGGACCCAGCACACCACAGTTAATCTAATTTATCACTAAGCCATGGCAGATATACATATATCTGATGTTATCACAAACATATCCAGCACAGTCATTCAACAGTATAGGAAATGTATTTCATTATGCAGATGTATGTGTGTGTGTTTATGTCCAGATATATCTACATACATAGATATAGATATAGATATAGATATAGATATAGATATAGATATAGATATAGATATAGATATATATAGATATATCAAGAACAAACCACGTGACAACAGAGCATTAGAAAAGAATGAAAAGGAAAACACCAGCAACTCCTGTATTATGTAGTGGTGTTGTCCTATGTAATATCAAGACTCCCTCAGACATACATGTTTCATTAATACACACAAACATTTGTACATTGCTCAAATACATTACTTTGAGCATTTTATTTATATTAACAAAACAGTTCCTGTCCAATCATAATGTGAAAACAGTACTCTTGCAAGGTACTGTGTGCAACATCATCATCATTAAAAAGTTAAATGGGGTAACCATAGAGGGACTGGTAGTGTCATGTGTACACTTGGGTCATCTGTGTACCTGGAACCTTTAGGAGTCATGTGCATGTCAGGATCATGTGCCTGAGAGAGGGGTAAGGACAACAGTAGCATGTTGTGATGCAAATTAAAAAGGTTACATGTGTCCAGTTGACATGTGTGTGAAATGGACAGCTATGTCTGGGGCAAAAGTCATTCTGGGAACAGATTGGCCTTTTGTTTCCATTTTTGTAAGGTGAGAGTGGGATGCTGGGGAAGGAGAGTAGGTATGCTCGTGGAAGATAGGTTGGGTAGGATGACAGACAAGACAGAATACAGGGGCGGTATATGACATGTGGGGGGGAAACATCTTGGATGGGGAGGAGTGTTTGGCAGTCACAAGGCCATGAGCCCCCAAATGGAAACAGTGGGACAGAGGCTTCCACCCATGGGCAGCCACCACTGCACCTCCACAGCCTCAAAGGTGGCTGTGCTGGGGGCTGTCTAGGAGGTCCAGGCTCACCCTCTAATTGTGCCACTCTGCCCTCAAGCTGGCGTAGCTGGCCTCAAAACCCCTTATTGAGCTCCCTACATACCACGGCCTGGACCATACGATGGCTGACAAGTTCCTGTCTGGACCTGCTCCCAGGGGGGGCAAGCCCCATCCTCAGTGGCAGTTGCACCCAAAGGTTATGCAGAGCCAACAGAGGTGGAGGTCCAAGGCTGGGCCCCAGACGTGCTGATGCCTGGTGCCATGGCCAGCTGAAGTGGGACAGGTGGTTCCGCCGGGACCTGCAATCCCATACAGCCTATGGTGTTGCAGTTTTAACACAGATAAGGCTTAGTAATACTCAACAGCATTCAGGATTGCTTATAACAGCATGCATAGATATTACCATTAAACCAAGACAACAGATGTCATACATTTGCAGAGGGAGCGCAACACATGCATGTATACTGCATGACATCTGTCCAAAGCATAGATGACTTGTGACTGCAGCTATGAACAGTGGCCCATTATTGGCATGTCACTGTGATAACCTCAAACAGTGACTGTCAACCACTGTTTCATGTGACATACGTCCAATCAGGGATGCGATGTCAGTAACTCTCATCACTGTCACTGTGTACCGACTGCAATCCTCACACTATGCTTCTGCAGTTCACAGATGTGTGTGTTCTGTGAGTAACACAAGAAACAAATGGTCCCACACACTGATCAGTCCACAGATGATCCTACAGATGGGGGTTTCCTCACAAACAGAGCACTGTGTTGTCATTAATAAAAAATGTAGACTAGCCATTACCACACACAATCTGTTAAACTGGCAGTAGTCTGAATGAAGCATAGCTACATTTACATATAGTCATGTCTGGCACATCACCCTCCTGTCTTTAGGCTATTTTCCATGGTGTATGTTGTTTGAGGAATATCCGATTTCATCAGTGATGCTGTTTACCAAACACCAGATTCAGGTTCCACTCACAGCAACTGTCATGGGCAAACATCAACATGATGTTCCTAGATATTGTACTGTGTTTCCATGCAATTGTCTATGGGAATGTCACCAAAGCTGTTCCACATGCAATCAGCTAGAGGAGGACTGCAATAGGTGCAGAGACCATGACTTGATCATGACCATCACTTACAAAACACAAGCTGCTGCTGAGCAGGTGTACATCTCCACATCCAACAGAGAGTGTGTGGGAGGGACAGACAGAGGCAAAGTACATCAGAGAAGGGCTGGAAGACTAAAACCTAAGCATCTTCTGTCACACACCTACCAGTACAGGGGTTCAAACCCCTGACTGACTAGCCATTACTATTACAACTGCATGCAGTTACTCCATGTGCCACATATCTGATATGTTGGTGTGCTGTAAGAACATATATGTGTGCTTGTAAGTGTCATCTGCAACAGAGTTATAGTAGACATACATTAGGTGTAGCACACATGGCTGTCCACATGAACAGATGTCATTGTCAACACAAACACACTCTCTAAGGGACTCAGACACATTGGCACACTTTGGCAGGCTCACAAATACACTTCCTAACTACTAAGTTTGCCACACTGCAGTAATGCACAGGTATTACATGCACCATAGGGGATATCCTGAGGTTCTATGGGCTAGGGCATGTGAACATGTCTGACATCAGTCAGTATGCCAATGGGAGCTATACTGGGTGTGACTGTGCTTGGGAACATCATATCCCACACGCAGACACAAGGTGCCAGTATTGACATGCATGTGTGCATTGCTTCATGGGTGTGTAGTGGTTGGCTGTGCAAGATGGCTGTACAAGGCTGGGTGAGGCATAATCCTTGGCATCAGGCCACCTGACAATGATCTGCAATGTGGTTCAGGGGAGTAGTGTCTGCAATGTCCCACACAGATGGGTATTGTATGACCTGTCCTGTCATCCTGATTACCATTGTGTGTGGTCATTGCTTTGCAGTGCATGCCATGTCTGTGTTTGATAGTCCTTGACATGGACAATGCCTGGGAGGTGCACATCCCACAATAATGTACAGTGACATGTTTAAGTGTATCTGGTTTGCCTGGCACATGTTCTGTACACTGACTGTTATCATCAGATGTGCCAGTACTGGCCTGTGCTAATACTGGCCTGATGTGGCTGGACCTGCTAATAGACAGCAGGTTGACCCTGCACCTACAATGATAGCATGATACAAGTATTCCCTGGTGTCGGTGGCATCTGTTCATACAGGGCATGTGTGTAAGGCATTGTATGTCCTTTGGTGGATCACAATTGATGCACCACATATGTTGCAGGCGTCCATTGGGGAACATAGTGAAGGCGCATTGTCCATAATTATGTGCCTATTGTACTGTTGGACAGGGTGCCATGCCCTCTGCGGCCCGCTCCAATCACACCATGCCTGCTATCTGTCAACAATGTGCAGGGTACTAGCAACATAGCGAGATATTCTAGGCAAGTGTGTTTGTGTATGACACATGGGTTCAGACCATAGTCTGGGTAATAGTAGGGTTGCTTACTGTGTTCACCAGGCCTTTTGCCAGATGTAGGGGTATGACTTGCTAACCCAGTCTCTTGGCTGATTGAAATCTGTAAACCTTGTGAGGTGGACATTGTGACATATAATATGGCCACCATATAGGAAAACTATAAAACCTGCTCCTCAACATGTCCAGTGGTTAGACATTAACAGCCACCTCCACACAGGCTCGGACTGTCAAACACACACACACACACACACACACACACACACACACACACACACTCACACACACACACACCTGCCATGTCTGGGAATAGAACTCCTGCCTAACTAGTTTAGCACACTACAGCATTACGCAGCTACAGCACATGTTACGGAGATTACTGGGCTACTCCATCCCCAGTGGTGTATTTCACAAGGAATGACATCAGCAGGTTTACCAAAGTAGGGCATTTCAGATTTCCTGCAAGTGAGTAGCCCAAAATGCATTGCTCACAAAACAGACACATACAGCACGTCCACAACTGACATGTGTGGGTATAGACCCCATGACCAAGATCTATGTCACACTACTGTGTGGAGATGTTATAGGACACACCATGAGGATTACTAGGGACCTTGTTCCCCAGATGTGTATTTTACAGGGTATGAAATCAGCAGGAGTACCAAAGTAGGGCATTGTAAATATCCTCCAAATGAGTAGGGTATAATGCATTGCTCCCTACACAGACATTGAAAAGCACAGAAAACATACATAACTGCCATGATTGTGGATGGATCCCTACCACAGTTCTAAATCACACTCCAGCGGTATGCAGTTACAGGACGCGCTACAGAGATTACTGGGTAACAGCACTCACAGATTTGTATTCCTAGGTGGGTGACATCAGCAGGACTGCCAAAGGTGAGCATGTGAATCGTAAGGAGTGTGCATACTCTAAAAAGCATTGTTCCCTTCTCAGGCAGACAGACACATACAGTTAGCATGTCTGGGATTTGAACATCTACCAAACTAGTTTATCACACTACAGCATTACAGGACACGCTACAGAGATTAGTGGGTGACAGCAGTCCCAGAGGTATACTTCTAGCTGGGTGACATCAGCAGGATTGCCAAAGAAGGGCATTTCAAGTGTACTGCAAGTTGTACATGTCTTGTACCTGTGTGTACTCACTGCTTACTGTCACGAAAACACATTTACACCCACTTACAACTATATAAAAGTCTTTTATTCAGTCCTAAATGACATTATCAACAAGCCTTAAACCCTGGATCATGCACACACCGAAGTCACTGGACTTACCACTAAGCCATCTGGGTTGTATGCATGTTTCATGGTTTTTATAATACACATCTTACTACAGGTATTCCACAGTACTGAAAACAAATGAGACAATCACTTTGTGTATATATGTACAGTACCCTTGAATGTACTGTACTCTGTGAAACAACATAGACAAGTCTACATCTGTACAACTGTCATACGTAAATACATATATGCACCTACGGGATGTGTACACACACACACACACACACACACACACACACACATATATATATATATATATATATATATATATATATATATATATATATACATACATGCATATACAAGACACAGCTATAGCTATATATATATATATATATATATATATATATATATATATATATATATATATACACACATGTCTGAACACCCTTTGTGATACAGAAGGGATCCAAAGGAACTGACATGTACACAAAACAGAGGCATCTCTTGTTTTATAACATTTAAATCGTAATCAGTTCACCAGAGAAGGGATGGTTGTTGTGTATGTGGAGTTTGGGGTGGGGAATGATGGCTGAGGAAATATACCCCGGGGATTGTGGAGTTTGGGTGGGGGAATGATGGGTATGGATATACACCCCAGCGACCACTTCTGTGTCACTGCTCAACAGTGGTACAGGAAAACAACATACCCAACTGTAGTCATTCTTGACTGTCTATTCTTTTCTATTCCAAACTATGTAATAATATGTAGGCTCCACTCACCACAGATGACTACCATGGTGTGCAGCATGTTAAAAGACATAACACATGTGTATGCCTGGCTACAGGGTAGTCTCACACACACACACACACACACACACACACACACACACACACACACACACACACACACACACACTTGCCAGTATTGTGCATACACGTCTTGCCTATGTAAAGGTAACTAGTAGAGTGGTATGCAGTCAGGGTATGTGCCACAGACACCATACAATTACACTTAACTCTGATTCTGCTTCTGAGCTGGGTGACATCACAGGACTGATTACTTGCAATGGGGTGGGGGGAAAAGGGTGGTTTAGCAGATGACAAGGGTAAAGGCCAGTGCAAAAGGTGGTTTCTCTTTGGAAAGCAGCAAAACCCACCCTCATGACAGGATGCAGACAAAAATACACACACACAACCACACTCAGTCATTTGCTGACACGCACACTTGCCAGTGGTGGGATCAGAACTCCTGCTTATCTACATATCACTATTACAGTACTACACAGTTACAAGACATGCCACAGAGATTACACATTTCAAGGCAGTCAGAATGCTAAGAGTGAGGACAACAACAGGGATACTGACAGTTAAGATGTACATAGCTGTAAACCTGTGTGTTTAAAGTAGGAGTCCATTACAACCTGTATGCACAAACATGACACATCATCTGCAGGTAAGACATAGGTAGGTCTGAGAGGTATAGTTGTAGCACAGCAAGCCCTGAACTGGAGTATGCCCATCTGTGGAATGGACAACTACTATCACTGTACAGGGTTACAGTGGTCATGCTCATAAACATAGAATCACAGGACTTGTTTGAATGCATTGACTCCAATTATACAAGGTGACATTGGGCATGCTCATACACTTAGTAGCACAGGGCTGTTTGGGATGCACTATGACTACAACTACACAAGGTTATACTGAGCATGCTCATGCACTTAGAAACAAAGGGCTTGTTCAGATGCACTGACTCAAATTACACAAGGTGGCAGTGGGTACGCTCATACACTCAGTAGCACAGGGCTGTTTGGGATGCACTCCAATTCTAACCACAGAAGGCCACAGTGTGAATGCTCATACACTTACATGTACAGAACATGTTGTAATGGACCCCTATTGTAAACATACAAGTTTACAGATATGTACATCTTAACTGTCAGTATATATATGCACATCATACAGGTTTACTACCAGATACCTGTATGTGGCCTGTAAATGATATATCTGTGTCTGTGCTGTGTGATACACATGCATACATGTACATGTACATGAAGTACTGACACATATATGTGAAGTATACACATTCATGCATGTGTGGAAGTGACAGACAATAGGTTAACTGGGAAACACAGGTGGATGCTAACCACAGCATGTGTCACACACATTGCTGCCCTGAAATGCATACATTGATAGCAGGTTGTGGACAGTGGCATTATACTTGGAACAGTGGCATGTGTAAGCATAATATGTGAGCCCCATTGTCTAATGGTACTGAGATGCAGGTGTCAAGATGACCTCTCCCGGCTGTGTTAGTAGTTGTCATTATTAGCAGGACCGCTACACTAAGTATATCTGACATTGGTCATATACACAACATCCGCTGGTGTCCGTCACCTTAGATGTAGCATTTGATACCAACCACATTACTGCCACTCACAGTGATGTCATGGTACGGGTGCCAACTGCTTGACCAAAACAATGAGCCAATGTCCTGCTGTAATTATGAGATTGTCCAGTGTCTGTCATTCTGAGATGTCATGACTGAAAGACAAGCCTTTGTCACACAGCACATGCATCCATGATTCAAGGGAGTGTGGATAATACCTAGGTCGCATTTACCCATATAGTGGCATTCCAAGGCAAAAGTCCTAAACACAGAAGTAACATCCTGACACCTACAAGGCAATTGTATTCGATGCTTATGCTAACCAGTGCTAGATGTGTGGCTTTCATAATCCATTTGCTTAATGTAGAACCTACAATGGGGAATACTGACATCTGTGCAGTGAGGAACACCTGGCTGAAGGCTCTGTAATGCACAATTGCACTACCAGTGTGTGTGTGTGTCAGAGTGTGTGTTACTGTCTGAGAATCCCTGAGTGTGTGGGTGTGTTACTGTGTCTGTGTATCCCTGAATGTGTGGGTGTGTTACTGTGTCTGTGAATCCCTGAGTGTGTGGGTGTGTCTGTGTTTGCATCCTGTCATGAGAGCAGGTATTACTGCTTCCCAATGTGAAGCCACTTTTTCCACTGGCCTTTACCCTTGTTATCTGCTATACCACTCTTTTACCTCCTCCCCTCTCCAGATAACTATACCTGTGATGTCACCCACTATAGATGTGATGGCTCTGAACATAGTAGCTTACTACACAGCTATCATGCCTGAATGTGTGGGTGTGTTACTGTGTCTGTGAATCCCTGAGTGTGTGGGTGTGTCTGTGTTTGCATCCTGTCATGAGAGCAGGTATTACTGCTTCCCAATGTGAAGCCACTTTTTCCACTGGCCTTTACACTTGTTATCTGCTATACCACTCTTTTACCTCCTCCCCACTCCAGATAACTATACCTGTGATGTCACCCACTATAGATGTGATGGCTCTGAACATAGTAGCTTACTACACAGCTATCATGCTCTTGGATCATTAGATCAGTAAACATAATTGAAACTTGGGAGATTAAAACTACGATGTGGAAGCTACAAAGTGCATGCAGGTATTGTCATACAGATCTGTGTGTAGTCAACATTTACATATGGGACACTAAATGCAAATACTGACATCCCCCAGTACATGCAATTACACCTGAAAGAGGAAGGCAGAACATGAAGATCAACATACAGTTACTGTTACACATGGTACATACTGTCAAACATACCAAATGCATTCTAAAACTGTACTACATGGTATGTCTGTTGCCTGTCAAACACTACTCAACAATATTAATCTACAATTGTCTTCCTAGTATGTTCACCCTGTCCATCAGACCATATGAACATGTCCCTGCACCGATGATGTGGATGACAGGGATGCGGCACAGGCATCATCATATGCACAGGGTGATAATGTTTGCCAGAGGCCTAAGCTGCACCATTGGATGACATCATGTGTGTGGGTTAGAGCCTTTGATATCACTGGGCATGTGTGGATGTTATGTGTGTGCATGTTGAGGTGCCCTACATTTGTTTCTGGTGTGTGTGTGTGTATGTATGCATACAGGTCTGGCATGTGGCTGGCCTACACTGGGGTATTATTGACAGCTGCAGACTGTACAGGGCAGGTTCCACAGTTCACGGTGTCTGGCCATGGCCATGTGACCTGCGCCTGCCAGGAGTTGCATGGGCCCTACCAGGCAGTGGTCCAGATTGGGTACTGTCTGATGATACGTGTCCACTGGAATCATGTCCCTGTTGGGACCATCCAGGACCACGTGCACATGGCCTGCTGTGTCCTGGTGTGGACAGCACAGCACCAGCTGCACTTCTGCTGCTACCGCCACTATGGGAGTGGGCATGTGAAGCAGCATGTTCACGTAGACCTTCAACAGGTGATGTAGCTGGCCTACGTCCACGTCCCCGACCCCTCACTCCCACCAGATGTTCCAGCACAGACATTCCATGCTCAAGGATTGACATGCCAGAGTCAAGGACTCCCACAATGTCACCCAATCATCTATCCAAGACATCTGCAAGATGATGGTGAGCATTTGCAATTGCCTGGATGTTGTCAGTTAAAGAATGGACAGCAGCCCTCTGAAGCCTCAGACCTTCTCTGTTGTGCCATTCGGCATGTGCCTGTGCCTCCATTACAGCCTGAAACATGTGTCTGGTGACACCAGCTGATTTGCTTTGCTTGCAGGGGCATGTTGGCCAGTGGTCCTCCTACAAGCAGCACTGAGCACATGCCTGTGTGGGACATCACCAGTCAGTTGGCTGGGATCATGGTGTGCAGGTACACCTTCCATAGTCTCCACACTTCCCTGTTCCATGCTACCATCCACCAACTGTCCTTCCTCTATGGCCACTGGTGATGGGGTATGTGGAGGCAGGAGAACTGTGTGCGGGGATGAGGGGGATACAGGTGGAATGGCAACCAATGGCACAGATTCAGCCCCTGACAACTCTGCTTGTGCCTCAATCATACTTTCATCATCACTGCTAGAGTCTGTAGGGACACTAACATCAAGTGGACCGCAGGAGGGCAACACACCAACATCAACACCTGTGGGGGCAGACAAGAACTGTACATTACAAGTTATACAGCACAGCACACACACAGACAGACAGACACACACAGACAGACACAAAGACACATAGACAGACACACACACACACACACACAGACACACACGTGTTATGGGACCCAACGGCATGCAACATGCATGTGATATGGCAGATGGCATTCAGCTTAGACAATTATAGTGGTAGTTATCATACATCCCTGAGTTGCACACAACAGCATGCATGTGTTATAGCTGAAGGCATGCACCTTATGCATTTATAGTAGTAGTTAGCATACATCCCTGTGTTGCATCATTTGTGTTAGTATCTTATGCCCCATACCTGCAACACAATGCATGCACTATGCACCGTTGCACCGCACTGCCATGTTTTGTGCAACATGCCCCACATGTTAAAAGACCTTCGCTGACCTTTGTACATCTGCCACTGATGCTTTGTGTTGGCAACTGCCCCTATGTGTGAGGAGGACATGTGCAGAAGGGTATGTGGAATGAATAATATGTTTGCCTGAGCCCTAGCTTGCATATCTCTCCTGAAGCAGTGCATGTCTGTTCAACATTATTCTGCCTACCCCTGAGCTGAGTCTACAGACAATGTGCATGTGGCTGTACACACATGTTTGACATAGCTGTCCCTACTTTGCAATGGTGCCACAGACCAGCACAGGTTAACAGTACACCAGCCTGATGTGTGGCATATGACCTTGCCAATCACATATAGTAGGACATGTCTTCTGCTGACATGTTGTATGACATGCATACATGTGTAACACAATGGTGTCCTTTCAAATATACAGTAAGGTAATGGTGTCCCAATGCAGGAATGTGTTATACTAACATGGACCTTCAGCTGACACAATGTTGTCAGTCGACCCTACAAATATGATGTGCATAGCCATTGCAGGACATCATGTGGCTTCATTATTGCTATACAGTGTGAGTTACAGACACAGTTCATAGCCATGACCGTGTTCAGATACAATACATATCTAATGTGGAATGTGACCCACGTCACTGAGGTGTATATACACTAAACCCTAATGTGGAATGTGTGACACTGATCACTGTAGGGTATACAGATGACACCCCTGCACATCTGCAACCACATTACTGATGCATGGCAACTATGCCCAGACATGGTTAACTTAGCAGTACTCCATGTCCCACATGCCATCTGTGTACCTCACACACAGGAGGAGCAAGCATGACAGTGATGTCTGACACCAGCAAGATGAATGTAGTGTATCTGTGGCCTGCTGTGGTTGTATGTGTATGTTGTGCAACACATGTATGTATTTGGATACTGTACAGATGAATGCTTTCATGTCGTGACATACTCAAGGTGTTCAAGACATGTTATGTGATGGTTTTGATGTCATGCCTACACAAGCTGTGCACAGGTCTGTATGATGTTCAGTGTTGCACATCTGCAATATCACCATTACTCAAAGGCCATATTTGTATTGTGTCAAGCCAATGTACAACAGGGTGTACACACATGTACATCACTTCTACTGTGTGTGTTGCTTCATGTCTCAGGGCATCCTCCATGGCCATGTGTACACATGTTTTGTCCAATGGTTGATGGGCATCTATGTCATATGTCAGTTTTATCCCGTATGACATACACCCATAGATGTCATATGCTCCACTGAGGACAGGGATATGCAGACAAAGGGTGGTATGTTTGGGATTTGAGATATCATGTTTATCAGGATAGTTGAGCAGCGTTGCAATCAGCCCACTACATGTCATGGACATGTCAGATAGCACATGACATTGTGTGACATTCATAGCATGGGTATAATCCACAAGGGTGAATCCTGTGGCTGGTCATACTCAAGCTCCAACATATTTAGAGTGTGTGTACACATATGCTCTCTGTATAGTACTGTTTGTATTCCCCACGTGTAATGCTGATCTGTAGTACCTGTCCCTGCAGTGAACCACACCTCCACCATTGTATTCACAGCTGTCCACACATCTGGCAATGACAGTTTGTAAGGTTTAGTGTAGGTGTTTCATATAGTCTTCAATCATTCCACATGGTTAACCACTGTGATGCATTGCAGGTCTGACCAGTGTATATTAACAGGACCATCATCCATTATGTGTACGTGTTAAATAGCCACATGGCAGATAGCATGCAATTAATATGATCTGTGCATTATCAAGCCTGGTAAATAACAATCTCACCTGCAACAAGCTGGTGTCACTGCAAAATGCCAGAGGTACCTAAATAGGAGTGTCACAGCAGTAAGATAATTATCCACACATGTGTGATAGCTACAGGGTGCAATGTCCATGTTAGCACATAAGCCAGTACAATAGACTATACTATGGAGCTTGCACATCTGTGCATACATAGAGTAGCAGACTATAGTATGTGGCATGTGTGCATACATGCCTTGCATATGATGTTACATTACATATTGTACAGTAACACATGTAACTATATGAAATATAGTTGTGTTATATGTGCAGTAGTGACTTACCAGGCAACTCCAGGCTCGGTGGTTGAGAGACACCCACCTCCACAATACCAGCTAAAGCTTGTGAATGGAGGTCTGCAGGTGTCCTCAGGTTGGCCAGTAGCTCCTCGGTACATGTGAGTGGGGGCTGGGTGAGTGCCCCCCCCAACCTGTTGCACCTTGTTTCCTGGTGATTACATTAGCACGCTGTTTCGCCCATCTTATGAGGTCCATGCAGTGTCGGTGCATCTGCTGATAGGTGCAATTGTGGCCACCAACATCATTTATCCTCCTGCGGAGTTCCTCCCACTGGGCATCTCTCTGCTGTGCATCCTGTGGCACATGGCTGAAGAGTGCTACATGGTTGTCGAGGAGGTATGGGATGAGGACCTCATCCTCCAAGTGGGTGTATGGTGGCAGCCTGGCACGCAGCATACCTGGAAGACATAATGATGGAGACAGGTCACAGTAACTCACAGAAAAGTACAGAAGTACTGCTGAACATACATGTGTATCACATTTATTAAAATTGCAAATATATCTTTGCAAATCTACATGACACTAACACCACTAACATATTTAACTCACACACATTTGACACTTACTGGTGATTTGATGTTATCACCATATATGTGTGTGTGTCAAGTGATGACATTGCTCATACGCCATGTGGATGTCTTGATGTGGGCATGTATGTTTGCCTGTACTGGTGTCTTTACCTATCAGCACATGCCTGGATGTGTTCATATTAATGGAATAGACCTTAATGCTGTGTATAGGAGATTAAAACTTCGGAAAACTATCATGGCAAAGCAGTTCTTAAAATTCCTGATATCCCAGTCAGGCAATCCAGTAGGATAAAATATGTATTAAATGAGCGAGTACTCAAAACAAACAAAATACAAAAAGAAAAGAAAATCAGATGAGCGCTTTCAGCTATTCAGTCTTCATCAGATCATAAAACTTATTGCTGCTTCACATTTAAAAAGAAAAGCTTAACCAATCATTTCTTCATTTCTGGCATCCCTGTAGATTAATAACCAATGATTATGTCTATAATACTGGTTTCTTATAGGAAGAGGAATGGAGTTATCAACCAAACAAATTGTCAGATAGCGCTCCATTCCACAGACTTCATAGCCAGTGAGACGACAGAATTGTACAAACATCATTGGTTCATAAAAACTATTGAATGGAACAGTCAGCCAATGGCGCTATCTCTTCATGATGAGTGTAGCCAATCAGAAAACAAATTTGCATAACAATCACTAAGTGCTTGACTGCAATTACAAAAAGTTCTTCATACCCTTTGCATTGCACCAGTACATTAGGCAATTGTGGAATACAATCCTTTTGTCCCTGGACTGCAGTATCATTCTAGCCAATGGCAGAATGCTACACAGGCCTTGGGACATACCTGCATTATTATTTTTTTTATTTTGTAAATAAAAATAAAATAAAAAAATAAATAAAATAAATAAATTCTAGCCAATGGCAGAATGCTACACAGGCCTTGGGACATACCTGCATGGGCTACAAGACCTGACAGTTCCTACATGTGTGTTTCTATGCAGTCCAGGCTACTGCATCACAGGTCCTGCACAACAACATGGAATATGCCAAGGCCATGTGTATAGTTCAAAAGGTGGTCTGAGTGTATGGGTATGTGGCTAATCATGGCAGACAGGCAGCTGACAGTATGTTTGCCCTCGTATAGCTTGGTGTGTAACATAGTGCTAGAGTTTGCATTCACAAATGAGTACTGTTGGGCATGTTTCTGGTCACATGTTCTGAGGTGTGGCACAATTATACAAACTATGTCATACAGTTTGTGTATTATGTTGTCTGTCTATTCCAGCTTAGGAGGTCACTTGCTTGGCCAGATACTTAGAAGCTTCTGTGAATGTGTGTGATTTCCGGTAGTATGTGTGGGTGTCCTTACTATGTTCTGGTAAGGGTATGTGTTGGTTGTGATGATGAGATGCATGTGTTAACCTACACCTTATGACTGTCCAGTCCAGTCATGGCTGTAGACTGGACTGCCTTCCAGCTTACCCCTGTAGCTGCATCCCAGACAATGTGTGGTGTGTGGTGTTAGGTGGGTTTAGCAGTGTACATGGCATAGAGATTACATTCCCCCAGGATGGTCACATACACAAAGCTGACATTAGTAAACACCAGTAGCTGACTAGTGGACATGCCTGTATGAGCATTCAGTACTACAAGTACCAAGTACTGTATTTAGTGTACTTATTGCTTATGAAGATGTTTTCGATAGTGATGTGCACAAGTAATTACTTGTGTTATGGACATGACAACACTGGCTATTACAGAAACATAGTAGCAACCTTTAGCAGCAATCCTCCTCTGAGGAGCACATCACATCCTAATAGTTGATTACAGATGATGCAAGTGTCTACAGACCTGTTTCTTTTTCTGGGTATATACTCACATATCCACCAGAACCATAAGCTCTGTTGGGCATAGACACCCACTCCCCAAACAGATTCATGTATCAATAGACTCTGCTGCCAACATCAACATGATCAGGATATAATCAGATAGTGTAAGCCATCACCTATCAAGCAGCTATTACACATGGGCAGCAGTCTCCTACATCTTACACTCCGACTGCAGATGTTTATTTATTTATTTATTTATTTATTTATTTATTTATTTATTTAAATTTGTTGACCGGGAGTGTCCAACTGGATGTGGGTCCATTTTCAGCTGAGGCCCAGGGAGAAAAGCTCCACAGTAAAATAAACAGACAGTAGTTACATTGGATTACATAGCGATTAACAATTTAACATAGAAATTACTTACAACATATTTACAGATGAAGAACATAGTACATCAGTAGACAACTAGAATCTTTATCTGTGAAGTACATAACAGGCATTAACAAATGTAACAATGAGAAGTTCCTGCTGTATAATAAGTACTAGGTTTATGAGCATCTGAGCTTGCTATCATCAAGGTATTTAGTGGAGGTGAAAGAAAGGTAGTAGTTGGATGGGGTGGATGATATTAGAGTGGGAGTTGCAAGGGCATAGCCAGCATGTTTTTAGGTGCGCTTTTAATAAAGTTTTGAAGTTGGTGCATGATGGTACGGAGGTAATTGTGGGTGGGAGTGAGTTCCATAATTTGGCTATGGCGCAAGAGAATAGTGCTTCACCAGCAGAGTTATTGGCTTTAGTGATCTGCAAGTGATTTTTGTTGCTGGATCTTAGTGGTCTGGTGGTGCGATAGGGTTGGAGTAGATTCTGGAGGGATGGGACATTTAGTGGATGGTTTACTGGAGATGTTACACTGGAGTTAAAGATGATATGCAACCTGTTTCATTACCAGTACTGTGCACTACCTTACATACAGTATTTGCAAGTGGCTGTTAGGTTGGCAATGAGAGGTTAGGTTACACAAACCTGAAAGTTCAACCAGTGTGTCTCTACTCTCAATATCCACTCTATGTAGGTGTGCACATATACATTTGGCCCAGCCCTGCAGCAAGGGTCACTACACATTTGCATAACATGTACACATGCACAGCTGTTATTGCTTGCAAACAATACTAGAGAGGTGGATATTACATGTGTTATATGCATGGATAATTACCTATCTCTTCCAATTATCTTTGCTGTCATGCTGCTAAACTGTCAGATGAATACAAGTCATATGTATCCTGTTATTGAGTATTGTAATTGCCAACAGACATAATTAATGTTTGCATAAAATAACAGAAATGCTATATAAAATGGAATACAGATCTGCCTAAAATACTGTACATTGCACAGTTATTAGCACAATATCCCACAATGCAAACCATATTTGCACAGTAAGCCCAACTTTGACATGTTCATCTTACTTATACACCCATACATATGTCTACTGTTACAATATATCAACATATACTATCCCCTGTTATAGCACATACATGTTGGACCAACCCTGACACTGACAGTGGCTGGAAGTGAATTGGTGAGTTCCAAGCCCATATATATCAACCCTTGTGGTGTATGAGGAGTTTGCCTTGTGACCTACAGCAGTACACACATAGAATACTGCAAGCATTACTACTGCTCAGCAATACATCACTACAAGACAACTATTTCCACTGTATGCACTGATTACACTGTAATTCTTACAGAACAGGTACTACATACACAGACATACTAAATGTTATACATACCTTCTTAGTAATTGGAGGTGCTATTGACTGGTATATTACTCATTTTCGGTTTGTGTTTCAGTATTTTGTACTGTTCTACAGGTAGATACAGATGGTTTGAATGTGTGACAAGGCATCCTTTTATAGTTACAGATCAGTAACATGTGCTATCCTGATAACCAATTGGTGTTCCTAAGTAGTTAATTACATGCACATTAGCTGTGCAGTTACTGCCTTAGCCAATACCATGGCAACAGTGGAGTATAACTGAGTACTCCACTTGGGCGTTGTCCCTTTGCCTTACTTGTGAGGAGGACAGCCTGGAAGTGTTGTATGAAATTTATTACAACAGCTGTATGGAGACAAACACTAATATATGTAATGCCTAGAGGATTTGGTCTAAATGTGAGTACTGCTGTTATATTTCTTTTTTTTTAAACAGTTTTATTGATTTTGATTATAATGAAAACAATCACATAGACATATATAAGATAATTTACATTATAGATTTACAAATTGATAACATATATTTAAAGCATTTAAATATGAATATATGAATAACAAAGCAAATAAAATAAAGTATGTACATAGACATCCAGTATTTATATATTAACATACACTATAACCTTCCTTTTGTAACTTGTTCTCATGAATGACAAGGAAAGTCAATTACCTTTATGCAAAATGATCATTTTTTTCCAATATATTTTGTAAGTTAACCCATAAATGATATTCATATTTCTTTATAGAAGTTCTAGAGGTTATGGTTCTTATCTGTAAATGACTAACTTCTTTTAACAAATTAGTAAACTCAGAGAATGTAGGAGGATGTTTTGAAGTCCAATTTTTTGTTATGATCTTTCTAGCCACTGCCAATATAGTCCATAGTAATGAATATTTGGTTTTCCTAACACATTGTGGAACTGGTGTATTAAATATGATTAATGATTTAGTCAATATGAAGTTGTCTGAAAAAAGTGCTTGTAAAAAGTAATTTACTTTATTCCAAAATATATTTAAGGTTGGACAGTCAAAAAACATATGTGCCCAGCTAATATCTACATTAGAGTTGCATCTATTATAGATGGTCTGTTTTTTATTAATTGTATCCCTTACTTGTGGTCTATAAAAGGATCTATTCATGAATCCCCATGTGTAAATCTTCCATTTCAGAGAAAATGATGTTTTCCTAGCTGATTGTAGCATATTAACCTTGTCTTGCTCACTTGGGGAATTATGAATAATTAAACTATAATAACTCCAGTGGTTATGTGTGCAAGAAAATGTTTCTTCTCTTAAAAGTCTATAAATAAAGGAGAGACTACTTGCATATGTATGCTGGTGTAATAATGTTGATTGAGGAAATTGTAATAATATCCTAGTGTCATGTTTGCTAGTTGATGAAGCTACTTTCAGCTTATTATCAATATATAGTATGTGTTTGTATATCTAACCATGAGGAATTATTAAGTTTATATTCCTGTATAATATGATCCATTGAACTAGTCTTGTATTCATAAGTTAGCTGGAACCAGTATTTGAGTTCATTGTTTTTCAGTTGAGAAATTTTGTTAATATCTGAGGTAACAAAAGTCTCGAGTATATGCTATTGGAAATAACAAAAAAAAGTAGTCTTTATATTTAACATGTTTATATATAAAGTTTCTAAAGTTAATTATAATATTATGTATGTAACTGGCAGCATGATTAGGATTAGTATATGTGATAAAATATTCTTTCAAGATCCATATAAAAGGTGTGTTTATGAATTCTAGTTGATATGATGTTGGTCTCATTATAAGTTCCATGGCTGATACTTCCCATAAAGATTTACATTTAGCTAAATAGGTTATATCTAAGAGCTGAGAAATTGATCTGATTATAGTGGAAATCGAAAAGAGATTTAGATCTGGGAAAGCTATTCCACCATTCTTCCAGCTGTTAGTATGTTGATTAATAGTAATTCTAGGTTTTTTTTGTGACCAAAAGAATCTTAGTATTAAAGTGTTTAGTTTATTTATAAACCTTTTTCAGGGTAGAATTTGAATGGATTGTATTATGTATAAGATTTTAGGTAGAATTATCATTTTTATAATGGTTAGTCTTTCTTCAGTAGTAAATATTATTGTATTTTGAAAATAATTCTTGGATATTTTGTAAACATTTGCTATAGTTTAATTGAATTATTGATTTAATGTATTTAGCAAGAATAATTCCAAGATATGTGATTTGATCTGCATTAGCAATGTGATATGTATTATTTCCTATCATCCTTTTTTAATTTTTTTTTATTATTAGGATATATGGGTAGAATTTTTGTTTTATTGTCATTGAATGATAGACCGGACATCATTTGAAACATTTTAATTGATTCATATGACATGAATGAGGAGTCATTTCCCTTTGTGGTGATAAGAACATCATCCGCAAACAGCTGGATTTTGGCTATATTGTCATTATCCATTTCCAAAGCGTCTATTTCTTTATTGTTTCTTATTTCATTTGCACAGGGTTCCATGATCAAAATAAATAGTAGAGGAGAGAGAGGACATCCTTGTTTGTTGCTTTTTGTAATAGATATTTTATTGTAAATATATGACCCTATTTTGATATATGCATAGGTTTCTTCATATAAATGTTTTAGAAGATTAATAAAATTATGTGAAAAATGCAAGCATTCCAAAAGAGTAAAAAGATAGATCCAGTTAATAGAATCAAAGGCCGCATTAATATCAAGACTAATTAATGATAAGTTCCTTTTCTTCCTTTGTGAGAAGTCTATAATAGCTAGGGTTCATTTTATATTATCAAAAGTACTTTCTGTTAGTTATAAATCCTGTCTGGTCTTCATCTATTAAGTGGGGTAAGAATTTCTTCAATCTTTCTGAGAATATATTCATAAACATCTTATAAGTGATATACAGTAAAGATATTGGTCTGTATGAAGAACAGAATTTTGGGTCTTTATTTGATTTTAAAATAGGGGATATAAATGTATATTTCCAGGATGGGGGTGTGATATTATCACTTTGGGCTGAATTATATACTTTGTGTAGTAAGGAAATAGCCATTTTGGGCATTATCTTATATATTTCAAGAATAATTCCATCGTTACCTGGAGCTTTGTTTAGTTTAAGCTTACTTACTTGACTTTGTATATCTGAAAAAAGTAATTATCAATAACTTCAATTTGTTGTTTGTTTAGTTTATTATATATATTCTTGTTAATATAATCTCTTATGTTATCTTGTGTTTGAATTTGTTGTGTGGATTGATTAATTTCATCAAAGTGACATCTAAACTCTTCTAATATATCTAGCATACTATGTACTTCTCTTTTCTTTTGCAGAATGTATTTCTTTAATATAATTATATTTATTTAATCTTTTTGGTCTTATTTTTAAGGTTTGATAGATGTTTAGGATTTACAGAATAAGCAAGAAACCTATATTTTTCTAGTGTTATCTTTGTTTTATGATGTAGGATAGATCTGTATTCTTCATTTAGTTTGTATAGCTCATCCCTTATATTCTTTGTAGACAAGTTGTCTTTATTATTTGTGCATAGTGAGTTCAGTTTATCCTGTATTATTCTTATATCTTTATCCCATATTTTCATCTTATTATGAAACCATTTGTTTATTTGTCCATACAAATATGTTTTTAGGGCATCCCAAACAAATATATCATGTGTGTCTGATGCCGAGTTTATATTAATGAAGTTTTGTGTCTCTTCTGTTATGAATAATTGAAAATCCTTAAGTTGTGTGAGATATGCTGGAATCCTTTTAATTTGGACACTATGGGTGTTATTAATATTAAGTTTAAATATGTTAGTATTATGGTCCGAGATTGGGCAGGATATAATTTTGCTATTGGTCAGGTTATTCATTACCTGTGTGGAAAGAAATATTCTATCAGTTCTAGAATATGTTTTGTATCTATTAGAATAGAACGTGTATTGTAATGAGTTATGATCCACAAAATGATATATGTCTGAGTAGGTATAAGTCTATGAAGTTTATAAGTTGTTTAGCTTGTGCTGTCATTTTGCATTTTCCTGAAGTGGTTATATTTTTAGGGTCTAAGATACAGTTGTAGTCACCTGCTATAATGATATGTCCCTCAGATAGTGAAACTATTTGATTCAATATGTGTCTAATAGTATTAGTACCAATACCAGGTAACCAATAGTTGTTTATTAATGTATATAGTTTCTTACCCATCTCAATTACAGCCAAGCAAAGCAAACCTTTATTGTCTTGGTATGTTTTGATTATTCTGGGTAATGGTAATGTTTTGTTCCACAATATTGCTACACCTCTTTTTTTTTCGTACATTCTGAGCTTACTATATTTGTGTATTTATTTGTATCTAGAAATTTAATAGTATCTTTTGTTAAATGGGTTTCTTGTAAGAATACTATATTAGGTTTATGAAAAGCTAGATATTTAAACAAATTACTTCTTTTATACGGATTGTTCAAACCATTTATGTTAAGTGACATACCTTTCAACATAGTCATATTATGTAATTGTACGTGAAAGATGTGTTAGTAACATATCGATATCATATGTATAATGTGAAATTTTCCGCAAAAAAGTGAATTAGTTTCTAGTAAAAATATTAAATCTCATGTCTTTAGGAAAAAATGTATTCCTTGAGCTTTATTCTCTATATTTTCTGTAAATAATCTACTCTGGATGTCAAAAAACTCTTTTTAAAAAAAATTATTACATACACTAGATAACAACAAACATCACAATGCTCACTGCCTGGAGTTATAACCTCCTAATCCCAATGACATCTGTCACTGAGATCAACCCCTAAATTGTAACAGAGCACAAACTCCACTAATAACATACTTTATATACTTTAAGTTAGAAACATTAAGATAACCAAATTCTAATAAAATCATTAATTGTCCTAATATAGCGTTATCTGGAAGGTTTATACATTCATAGATATCATATCTAATAAGAAACCTATGTAACCTAATAGATTCAAGATATGATTTACATTCCAAAATAAGGCAAATGTCTGACAGATTATTTAAAAGGACTAAGTAATTTAGCCACTGCATTACTATTAACATAGATAACAGAAGTTGTGTGTATAAACAACATTTCTATTAGGTTATCAGATATAATACATTATCCAGAACACAATGTTATTCTTCAAACCATGGTTTGTTTAAATGTAATTCTATTTTGTATTAACATGTTTGTAAATCTCGTTATATCTTTTCCCTTTATTTAACTTATATACATGAACAAGAGAGGGAAGAGAGAGAGAAAAGAGAGAGACAGGGAAAAAAAAGTAATTAGTTAGGATCCCGTGTAAATAGTTATATTTAGAATGACTATTTAGAAGACGTAAGTGTAATTATAAACAGTATGTCATTTAAATAAATATTGTATCATCCCCAAAAGGGATGTAGTCACTATAAACACATGCATATACAACCACTTTCACTAGTGGCAGAAGAAGATATCTATTTGCAAAGTTCTTTTTAGTATACCACTTTTGTTATTCAATTCTTTGTTATGCAAACAAACATTCTGAAAGGATATGCATAACCTTACTTATGACACTTAAATATAAAGATTGCACAAATTTGTGAGGATATTAACTTTGAGTATGGTAACCATAATCATAGTATGCAGTGATACTTCAAAGAAAGATGAGGGAGAGAAAAAATATATATATATATGTTTTATACATATATATATATATATATATATATATATATATATATATATATACATACAAATATATATATATATATATATATATATATATATATATATATATATACATACACACACATGCATACAAATATATATATATATATATATATACACACACACACACACACACACACACACACACACACACACACACACATACATACATACATACATACATACAAAAATGAATGTTACCATCAATATTTACACTTGTAGGGTCTAAGAATAAAGCACATAGATATTTACATTTTAATACTCACGCAGTTGTCTCATAACCATCTCCTCTCTCACCTCTTTTCTTTTTACATGTTCTTCTTTTATCTGTTCTGTAATCCTTTCTTCAAGTCACAAAATATGAAGATATTATGTTATTGTAATATGTAATCTTGTCATCGACCATATAAATGATCATTTTAAGAAAATAACAGTTGATTTAAAACAAAAAAAACTGTTAAACCAAGTTACAGTCAGAATACAGTTTTGCAGTTCCTGGAAATGTTCGTCACACGGTGATACCATCATCCAGCTGCTTCACATTATCAAGGGAGTTCAGAGAGAAAAGAGATGATTCCACAAACTGTAGAAAGTTTTCCAAATGAATAATTAGCTCATGAGAGAATTGCACAAGGTAAGGAGAATGTTCAAAGTTGTCTCCCTTATTTTTTTGGCGGGAAACAGCTGCGTTTCAGTGAAAAAAAAATGTTTTATACATGTGAATCAGCATATATCTGTTTCCCATTGTAAAAACTGCAAAACTGTCATAAAAAAAAAAAAAAGTTTTCAAAGCATGAAAGTAATCTTGTAACTTTTCCTACTGCTCTATTTTGTAATTTAAAAGCACTATGTTTATTTTTAACTATATATATTCCCTAGAGTTTAGATTAATATATAAATAATAAGCCTTGTAATAGAAACACATATAACATCTCCTAGCTTTTCAGAGCTAATGTATGCATTGGCATTTAAACCCACAGATATTACACTACCTTCCCAACATTTACCTATCCTGAACAAATGTATATCATGTAAATATTTAATAATTACATTGTGAATTTTTGTTCTACTCTGAGGGTGTAACACAGTTTATGCTCAGCGCTGACCAGTACTGTATGATTAGAGGTGAGATGGAAACTGTTATATGAATATGTTATTCTCTATGACTTAAATAAAGTGCAATTAGAAGATAGAAGAAGGCTTTGAGTATGTTATGTATTGTTATTACTTTGAGTTTAGAGAGACTTATGTATACTATGCTATATATATATATATATATATATATATATAAAGAAAACTTTTCTTCTTTTCTTTCCCTCCCCTCCATCCCTCCTTACTTTATATTTTACAATGTATCCCTTCATTTTATCTTACATAGAATATTAAATATTTATAACTGCATATATTATAGCTGTGTGAAATTAAAGTGCAATATACAGCTAAGTAGTACCTTACACTATGAAGCAGAAACTGAGGTAATGTGTTTTATATGGTATGCTTACTTATATAAAATCAATACTTAAAGTGTTAATTATAAATACATTGATGGTATATTAAGTATGTTATATTACACCAAATTAAGTTATGAATGAAACATGATATATATGCAACACATGAAAAGCAGTGTAAATCTTACCTTGCATTTATAACGCATCAAAACAGACTTGTTAATAAAAGCATAGTCCACAATAATAGTTTGTTTTATAAATAGTCTGTATTTCTCATTTATTCTTTAGTTTCTTTTCTTTTTCAGTAGATTTCCACGTAGTTTTAGGAGCCATTCTTTTAAGAGAGGGGTTAGCCCACTCCATCTCTTCTATTTTTTCCATTAATTTGTGTTTTTTAACATATGTCACAGCAGAATCAAGATCCTCAAACAATGAAGGTCCATCAGGAAGAAAAATCTTCAGCCTTGCAGGAAACAAGAGGTGAGTCTTAATCTGCACCTTTTTTCAGTTCTTTAATTAGAGGTAAAAAAACTTTTCTTTTGGTAATTACCATTGTTGAATAGTCATTATCAAAGCGAATGATAGAGTCATTGTATGTTAAAGGTGATTTTGACCAGGCTGTTTTTAGAATTAAGTCTTTATCTGAAGATGATATGAATTTTACTGTGACAGATCTAGGTTGTTTCCTGTTGGTACTGTTTCCTAATGTGAAAGACTGATGTGCTCTCTCTATACCAAAAGATAAAGCATCTGGTAACTCTAGAAATTTTGGCAGCCATGAGTTAAGGAAACTTGACATATTGTTTCCTTCTATATTTTCCTGAAGACCAAAAATCCTTATATTAATCTGGCGTGATCTATTCTCTAGATCATCCAGTTTATGTTGTAATGAAGTATTTTGTTTAAGCAACAATTCTATGTTGTTTTCATTTTCTAGCAATCTTCCATCAAAGTCTGTTAATAATTCCTCAATACTAGTAATTTAAATTTTTTGCTGTTTTAAATCCTCATGAAGCATATCCATCTGCTTGGTAGTTTTTCTTTAAAGTTGTCTATTTTACAGTCAATTAAATCAATCTTAGTTGTGAGGTCTTGAAGAATAGTTGCTATCAAAGTTTGTAGTTCCTTTTTATACTGGAATCCTGGTTGTTTGCCTTAGTATAACTCATGTTGAAAATCTCCCAGAAGTGAAGTATTTGTTCAGATGAAGGTTTTGACTGGAAATTGTAATCAATTTCAATTTATAAGTAGATATTCCTGAAGAGAATGTTGAATACTATCAAATTCTGCAAAAATAAATCCACTTTTTCTTGATATGAAACACATTTCCAGTGAAGATATATTTTCCTTAGTGGAGCTTGCGAAATCTGCTGCTACACCATGACCATGCTAGCCACACCCCCCCTCTGAACATTGCTACTTGTGCAGAGTTTGTCTGTACCTAATACTTCTGCATATGTTTCAGTCTGGCTAGGATGTTTGACCAGCTCAAGGCTGCATGGCTATGCATATAATGTTAGGGCGTTTACAGTGTGCTTACTAGACATCTTTAGTTTGGTGTTAATGTGTATCATACTATGCTGATAATCAGTAATAGGTAACACTTTCGGGTGTAATTACTTTTCAGCCCTCTGAAACGGGAATAGTTCAAACAAACCCTGTAACATCAGCAGCTGTTCCGTTGTATAACAGCAACTATTTCACATAGGGCCATGTTAGTGTGTCTGTGTCCAGGTATGTTAAGGTTTCATCAGATGTCGTACAGTGGGTGAATAATTAGTTATGGTATGACAGTATGTGTTGTTGTAATTAGTTTGGGTGTGGGGGAGATGTTCGTGGGTGTACATAGCAGATGCAAGTGTGTAGGAACCGCTTTTATACATCTTCTATATGTGTGTGGGGGTTCTTTCCCTATGTGAACACCTATCCCTTAGTGGACTAATACTATGGTAATTGCAGGCTGATTCATTAAAGCACTGTTAAATGCTTCCTGTATAGCATGCAGGTACTGTTAGTCCCTGAATCCTTTTGGCAATACATCAGAATGTAATGAGTTTTGCTAAATGAAAGCTGTCTGTGTATTTCTGTCATGGATGTTTGCAGTCATTGTAGTTGTGTTGGTGACTGTGTCCATAGAACATATTTGTAATAGTGTATTGGCATATACTCTTCATATGTTAGGTTCCTATTGTTTGGGGGGCAAAATGTGTGATTGCTATGGTCCATGTTATACTCAGATATGAACACTTCAGATGCTGTATACACACATGTATGTATGTATGTGTGTGTGTGTGTGTGTGTGTGTGTGTGTGTGTGTGTGTGTGTGTGTTTATATATATATATATATATATATATATATATATATATATATATATATATATATATATATATATATATATATATATGTATATATGTATATAGATAAATAATATATATTATTGCATACATTTATCTGTACTGCATACATGTGTAGATGTTTTTAACCTATCTATATATCTCATATATATGTATATCTCTATATATCGACATGTATCTATGTCTCTCTCTCTTTATATATATATAGATATATATATATATATATATATATATATATATATATATATATATATATATATACATATATCACATACACCTTTCATTGGGTACATGACAGACATGACAGTTTGGCCTATTTCCAAACAATCCTCCCTTTTGTGTTTTAACCTATCTGAATACACAACTGGCATAGGTATATCTCAGGTAGTTTAGTGGTAGGTTACTCTGAGGATGGTGTACATGGTTGCAGGTTCTAATCCTGGAAGGGTTTATTATTTTACCTCTCAGAGTAGGCACTTGTAGGGAAAGTGTGAATAACGCACATTTAAGTGGTTGTAAGCAGATTTACCCGTGGACTGTGCGATGTTAAGCAAAGGTTAAATCTGTGCTGTGCTTATCAGTTTAACCGTGTTTAAGTGCTGCTTACCATCGCACAAACCCACGCAAACCCACTTACAACTGCTTAAAAGTGCTTTAATCCACCTACTTCCAACAGCCCTTATTCTGGCCCTCAAAATAAATTAACAGCGCTTGAACCCAGGACCATGAACACCACAGTCACTGACTTTACCACTAAGGCATCTGAGATATGTACAAATATTATGGAGTTTAGAATATACATTTTACTACAGGCATTCCTCACTACCGAAAACAAATATGACAGTCAGTTGGTGTACATATGTATGATACATGTTAATGTTCATATGTTTATGGAATTACTTGTTGCAATGTGACATGACAGAGTGTATTATGGATGAGAATGTTTTTTGTTTTGTGTCCTTTTTATATTGTCCCCATACTCCATGTATACCCCTTCAGTTCACTTATTGAACATCCAACCCAGGCTCTCCTTGATGCATGATTTCATTACCCATCATTCCTCACCCACCACAATCTCCACATACACAACAACCATCCTTTCTATGGTGAATTAGGTTAATATTAATAGTTATAATACCAGAGCTGCATGTGTTTTGTGTACACTTCAATTCCTTTGGATTGCTTCTGTGTCATGAAGTGTGTTCATAGATGTTTATATATATGGCTATAGATGTAACTGTATATATATATATATATATATATATATATATATGTGTGTGTGCAGACATCACTATATATATATATATATATATATATATATATATATATATATATATATTTAATATTCATTTGTAACAGTTATACATATGTAGACTTGTATATGTTGATTCACAAATTACAGTACATTACAACGTACTGTACATATGTACACAAATGACTGTCCCATTTGTGGTCAGTACTGTGGAATGCCTATAGTATAAGTTGCAGTCCAAAGACCATGAAACATGTATACAGCTTAGATGGCTTAGTGGTAAGTCCCACTATAGTGTGCATGGTCCAGGGTTCAACACCTGCAATGCTTTAAAATGTTTTTTTACTCCAGAATACGGCTCATTTAAGCAGTTGTAAGCATGTTTAAAAGTGTTTGTGTGACATTAAAGCAGAAGTTAAACAGTTAAACAAACTTTAAAATGTATACTACTCAGGATATTTACATTCCAGTGAAGTAACATCTCACTGTGTGCTTACATAACATTACATTCTCTGTTGACTTTACTCTCCAGCACACATGGGTTTATATGAGTATTTCAAATGTTTGTTATACTGACAAATACTACCTATATATGCAAGCTGTAGTTAAGGTATACCTTTTAACATGCTAAACATCCCTGACTTTATTGTGATTTGAACCTCGAATGCACAGATACTGTGCAAGTGCTGTTACCATTACACTATTGACATTAACGTTGCTTCTGCCTATTTCCTATTTAGATGATTTCTATGTCAAAGCTAGGCTAAGCAAAGGGTGGAGGCGCCCAAACCCACAGAGCTTCACTTACTCTTGAAATAAAAACATATAACAAATGAAATGAGAGACTATAAATTACATTCCTAACTACATTAGACATAGCCTCTCACTGACACACCTCAAAGGAAACCTTGATGTGCGAATGGGTAACAGAATATACACCATTGGGATCATGTGCCCCAGAACCATACAGCCAGGGGGTGGGGGAGCCCCACCAGTTTTATAGCTGCAAGACCTGTTGGGGAAATTGAATGATGTTGATTTTTCACATTAACATACCCTCTTTAGATCACTAAGTGCCCCTATCACCCTCCACCACTCCAGTCTTTAATAGCTTCCGGCAACTCTGCCTGGAATCACTTCATTGGCTATGCTTGACAGAGGCTCAGTTACTTCATCAATGGTGCAGAGAAAGCCAACACACTGTAGCTATGCTTCTAATTGCCCTTGGGCAGATAGCCTACTACCTATCTGTGAACCTCTAAAGTGCAGGCCATCACAGCCATAATATGTGAATAAACAGAGCTTTCAGATCACAATATACAGTGAAATATCACCATGTAGTCAGAAAACAGTTAAGTACAGCAAGAACATACAGAACACTGATACTTAATCACTCCAAAATCCTATCTTGGAAGCTAGAAGACTTGTATAAGTTTAAGGATTTCTATTGCTTACCAGTAGGTTACCTACAGGAAAGATGAGAAACAAGCACAGATGGGAAACATGCGTGGAACACTACCATACTGGCTTATGTGTCAGCCTTAGGATTTGGAATACCAGCAAAGAATATTGGCACACCCATGGTGCCTTTTTTAGGGAAGTCTCAAAGGTGAATCCCACCTCTGTAAACAGCACAATAGCAGAATCAATGAGGGTTATGCTACTCAACACCAGGGGTTGTGATCATAACATGCACAAACTCACAGTACTCCTCAGTATGGACAATGTCAACATCTGTGCAGTAACTGAGACCTGTTTTAAGGCTCCTGAGAGCATACCAGCACTACCAGACTACAACCCATACCACACATTTCGGACACAGAACATGGACTGACACAGACATGGACGGGGGTGTATCCATATTCATCAGGGATACCTACACCTCCAGGTTAGTGGGGCAGCATGATACCTCTGAGATCATCCATGTGCAGCTAACATCAGCTACAACTGCAATGCAAACTGTGACCTGCTACCCTCCATGACCCAGGACCACCACTCCACCTACCTGGAGACAATGGAAAACATGACAGTCCTACCGCACACCCTGGTATTGGTCGATATCAACTACCCTACCATTAACTGGGAAACTTACTCAAGTACTCACTTTCAGGCCCAGCGCTTCCTGGAATTTATCACCTCATATGCCCTGTATCAGATGGTAAACTCCCTAACAAGGGTTGGAAACATACTTGAAGTGGTAATCACCAACATGGGCGACAGGTACACCACAGCAGAGGTAAACCGGTCACTGGTTAGATTTGCCCATGAACTATTCACTGTTTCCACACCCAGCCATCTCCCCACCCATGGAAACAACAGTGTATACCTTTCCTACAGCTAAATTCACACTACTATAGATAGGGGTGGAGGGTTTCACAGCCTCCATGCTAAGGGAAAACACTGCTCAAGATACAGACAGATTTACAAATGCACTCTATAAGCACCTACAAGGATGTATGGATCATGCAATCACTGGTAAACCAAGGCTCACTCCTCCTAGACAAGGACACCAGTCTGGTGGACCCCTCCACTAAACAGGCTATACAACAGAAGTAGGATAGTAGTCCAGAAAAAACAGCAAATCCAAAGAAGGGCAGACATCTGTGACCAGTATTAGTAAGAAATGTAGGTCCTTCATGAAATCATCCAAGGCTAACATCAACAGGAAAATAGGCAAGGATTCAAAAGATAACCACAAAGCCTTCTTTGGCTATGTCAAGGATCTAAGTGGTAACACACAGATGTGTACTGTGCTGGTGCAATATAGCAGAAAATATACTGACCCTACTGATATCGCCAGCATCCTTGCAGATACATTCAGTGCAAACTTCACCCCCTAAAGAGCCCACAACAATACCCGAAAAGTACAGTATCCCAGACATCAGAGACACACAGGTGTAAATGGCTCTCTCTCTAACAGTAATACACAGCATTAATGGAGGCAGATGGTGTCCCAGACTGCATCTTGCAAACACTACAAGACAAACTGACCCCCCACCTACTTAAGCTTTTCAACCTCAGCCTCTCCACAGGCTACATGGCCATACAATGGCACTTGACAATGGTTATTCCACTCCTCCAAGGTGGAAATACAACTGACCATGGTAACTATCACCCCATAAGCCTGACTAGCTTGGTCTGCAAAGCTATGGAGTGCATCCTCATGGCACTCATTAAAAAAGACATTGGTAACCTCCAAACACTTGACCCAACCCAGGTCAGCTTGGTTGAGTGCAGTTCATGCTTACTAAACCTGTTTGACATCTTACAGACAGTCATCAAGACGTTAGATGAGGGGAGAGGTGGTTCACACATACTACCTGGACCTCGCCAAGGCTTTTGATACCATTCCCCACTCAGGTATTATTGATAAACTCATCAGCTTGTACATACACCCATATATCACAGGATGGGTTGCCAACGGGCTTGCACATAGAACTGACATCGTACGACTAGCGGTCTCCAGGTCAAACTCTTAACCAGTCACGACTGGTGTCCCACAGGACTCAGTCCTGGGACCCCTACTGTTTGGCATATACTTCTCAGAGGTACAGGTAAACACAGGTGAACTACGGCAGACCATGTTTGGCAATGACTGCAAATTGGGAGTCATACTTGACAGTCCAGCTGACACAGACATCCTTCAAGGGGCCTCGCAGAGACCAACACAGGGTGTCAAAGTCATGGCCTCCAGCTAAGTGCCACAAACTGCATGGTCATTCCATTGTGGAATATTAAGCACCCACATATTAACACATAAGTGGCAGCCACTTTAATACAGGTGAGGTAATAGGGTATCTGGGGACTAAGGTAGATAGTAATCTCTCCTTTGACAATCATATCTCCAAAGTAGTTAGGACATCCTTCTATGTAGGCCATCTGATTACTAAAGCGTTCACATCTAGACATACTGAGGTTATAGTGCCCCTTTACTCATCACTCATCAGTCCCATCATAGAGTATAATAACCCATTTGGGATGTACCTCAGAAACCACATCCAACAGCTGGAAAGTCCATGAATGTACCTTGCCAAGAGAATTACTGGCTTCAAATATATGTTCTATGCAGCCAGACTGAATAAACTCCTACTTTACTCAGTGGCATCTAGTTTACTCAGAGATGATCTCTGCTGGCCAACAAAGCCATGTCGAACTCAGGCTTAATGGATATGCTCCACCTATAGGAATCCATGTCACAGTGAGCCACACGCTGTAGTGAGCTGAACCTTGCCACAACAATAACTGGAAGATGCTGGAGGGGCGGATTCCTGTCACAAGAACTCCCCACACTTTGGAACAACATTCCTAATTACATTATACAGAGCTCCTCACTAACACTCTTCAAGAGAAACATTGAAGAGTGGATGGGGAACAGTAGATATGCCCCAGTGATCCCACCATTGGCTCTGCTCCACAGAGGGACAGTTAATGAATCAATGGGGTGGCAAAAGCTAACACATTTTGGCTAGGCTTATGAATGCCCTCAGGCAGTTAGCCAAGTACCTACCTATGAACCTATGAACCTATACATACAGTATCAGCACATGCTGATAGCTTAATTTACTGTTCAGGTGTTGACTTATCTTGTGCCAATAGCAGTTGTGTGTGCAATAGTTGAGGGCTACCTATGTTGGATGCACACAGTAAACTGCCAATACATGACAATTTACAGGTAGTCTTGTGTGTGTGCCATCCATTTTTACTGTTTGTGCAGTTGGAGAAAGGTGTCAGGCCCTAGGTACCTACACTGTCAGTGTGTGTGCTATACGTTCCTTCCTATGCCAAGGCATGGGCATACTGGGCATGCCTCTGTCTGCCTACTGGGGCTGGCTCAGGGTGTTCATGGTATGAGTATCTCTGTGCCTGTGGGGCCCTTGGCAATGGTGGTGGGCTGTGAGGGCCTTCACCATTCTGTCCCTGCTGCAGCTGTTTCTACAGGATCATATTGTGTAGCATGGCACATACTATGAAGATGTGGGCCTGCAAGGCTCCACCAGATATGTCCAAGCAACAGAACCATGATTTAAGCATCCCAAGCGCATGCTCTATGATGATTCTAGTTTGTGTATGTGCCTCATTATGGTGTTCCTGCATGGGTGTGTGTGCATTTCTGATGGGAGTCATCATCCACGGTTCCAGTGCATAGCCAGAATCCCCCACCAGGTAGCCATATGGGATGTCCCCCCTGGCAAATACCTGATACAGCTGTGAGGCATGTCAGATGTGGGAGTCATGATAGCTTCCAGGGCTGCCAGCACACACATCCATGATAATACCCTGGGCACTGCACACAACCTGGCAGTTGATGGAGGGGTATCCCCTGTGGTTTATGCAGTGCCTACCTTGCTCACCGGGTGGTGACTTGATGTGTATGTGCGTGCAGTCTATTGCACCCAGTACCTACGGGTATTCTGCCCCACGGTGGAAGAGATGCATATTGCTGGCCAACTCCTCCTGCATTCGAGGGAAGTATATGTGGCTCATTGGCATGTGGTAACATGGCATCCAGGAACTGGTGAAGTACCCTGGATGCTGACGCCTGTGAGATCCCCATGATATCCCCAGTTGGCCTTTGAAAGGTACCTGTAGCTAGTATTCTCAGGCTTACACATACCTTCATATCCACTGGGATGGATTCCCCTCTGTTTGTTCTGGCTCTGAGGTGTGGCCGGTGCAGCTCCACAAGTTGCTGTAAGGTGTCCCTGTCTACCCTGTAATGCTCTACTATCTCCAGATCATGTAGCCCCTGGTAGGTTACCCTGGGTCTGAACACTCTTCTCCTCCTCTGGTGCCTGTGGTGGATGTGTGCATCATCCTCCACACCACCTTCAGTCTCCAATGCTGGTGGATCAAAGCTATGGCAGCCCCTAACATGTACATACTAAAAGCTCCCCGTCTGTATACACCAATGGTGCAGAGTGTATGGGAATACACAAGTGTTTGTGAGGTGCTTTAACACTTTATACTATTTTGCTATGGATGCTGCTGATGTCACTGGGTGTATCAGCAATTCCAGCTGCAGGGTATCTTAATTATGGGTTTTACAGTGTGTACATCAAGTGTGGGGCCTTTCGTGTGGAGTTATGCTTACCTGCCTTGATTAATCTGTTTCCCTTTAATTCACTTTTAAATCTGGATCCCCTCCCATTATCAGGCATGCATCCACCTACTGCCTTTCTTGTTTTGTACTTAACTTACCCAGTCATGTGTTGCAAAATGTGTGTTGTAGCTTATATACTCTAAAACCACTTTGCTCTGCTGTGACACTTTACTGTTTTCTTTGCAGTACAGCCCCTCCCCTTTCCTGTTCTGCAGGTAGCTGCTTGCAGCCTTGTTAGCTGTTGTCAATGGCCATCTGTAGGTTCCTAGGTGTTAATTAGTCATTTGTACTCCAATTTCCCTGCTGCAGCATTTCTTTATTTCTTTCCTATATCCTTCCTGTTTCAGCTCCGGTGCACTCCACGCAAACTCATTTACTGGGTTTAAGTGCATTTTCATCTCTGTTCACATGCATACTCAGTTACCTTGTGTACTCTCAGCTATAGCCAGTTTGTTTGACACACCCCTATCCTGCAGCTTTGCTTAGCTATGGGCAAACCGGATTAGCAATGCTCCAATGTGCTTACAGCAAAGGTGACACACCCCTCTCTTGACGTTATCTTTATCTCAAGGGCACACCTCAGTGTTATAACGCTACACTGTGAGGTGCATCCTTACACACGCGAGGAAGCTGTGATTCACTATTACTCTTCTCATTTGCATGGCATTGCCTACTAATTCCTAGCTACCATGCATAACATTGTCACAGCCCCTTAGCAACCCTTGCGCCATGGTGTGGAGTAGCATGCCTGCCATTCACTATTATGAGGAAATCATGATATGTGTTACATTGCAGTTTTATTATATATTTTTGTAGTTTCCTTGTGATCCCGTTTGTGCGCCGCTGTCCTGAGCTTCCACTTTGCGATAGTGCGAATATACATATTAAATGTTAATTTTATATTTTGTACATTTTTTTTATGCCAATGGCTATATATTTAGCCCTTGGCATATATTAACAATATAATACGTGTTTGGTCATCTGTCTAGGCTCCGATTTTATGTTTGCAAAAATGTAAACCATTTTTACGGTTTACATTTCTGCATGCTTACACTATGACTGCACCACTTCCTGGATTGCTACATACCTTCATTTGCATGCTACACTGCAGTGATTAAGGTGTGCACACTCAGACATGTTAGGCCTTGGGGTCGTGGACCTGTGTGTACTTGTGAGGACAGCTTGTCCAGCAGATATCAGTCACATTCAAGTAGCAGCAGTACATCTGACCATTGGCATGGATGTGCCAGTGCAACACCTGGCAGAGCCAGTTTTCCAGGTTGGGAATGACAACAATGAACTGTCATTTCTACCATGCATGGCTCACACCTGTCTGATATTCCAGGACACAGAGCTAGCACAGAGCTCAGCGGTGTTCTTGCAGACACACACACACACGTTTCACATCAAGTGCCCATACAGACAAACGCACATAACAGTTACATGGGTCACTCATGAGGCTCACAGCTCATTCAGTATCAGTGACCATTTGATACTTTATTATCACATCTGCCTGTTTCTCTTCCTTACTCACATGCACTCATGATCATTTGTGTCAGACTATGCCTTCTGCCTCCTGACATAACATCCTGTGCAAATGATAACTGTACCATATTCTTGTGTTCTATCTTTTGGATTCAGGGATACATAAATCTTTTTTTCTGATGCCCAGGGTGCATAGCTGAGTGCTTAGTATATACGTGTTTGTGATCCTCTTTTGAAAATTGTACTGCTTTCTTATAGATTTTTGGAATGTTTGAATCTTTGATGCGTGAGGCCTATTATTTGATAGAGAGTATACCTGTTGACATAAGTCACTGCTGTCTCATATTGATGTCATGGCTGTATGAATCACTCAGCTTCTACTTAGTTGTATTAGCAAGTAACAGCATGCAAAGATATGCCCGTCATTTGTATTTTTAGACATTTATTTCCCTCTTCCAGGTTCAGCACTTACCATGGAAGCCCAGCAGTTACAAGAGTTTTAATTAAGGGCTGAGTTTGTGTGATGTTAGCAGTACACAGCCAATACATGGATAAGTAAAGGTTGTTAGCATTACCTGGCATCACTGTTACTGTATGTATGTGCATGGGATGAAGGTTTTACCCCTTAGGTGGTAAGCATGTGTGCTATCCATTTCCTCTTGGCCAGGGTGAGGGCATAGAATCATAGGAGGTTGCTAGGCTATTGATCCAGAGGTCATTTCAAGCCTAGTCATCATCCCAATGTAATACCATAGAAAATCTAGTCAGTACCCATGATTGTATTTAGTAATGACTGCCCATGTGCAGGAGATTTGTGGATGCTATCGCTGGTAAGAATTTATGGTGCTCCATCCACTCATCCAGGTTACTTTTGAACAGTGTCATAGAGGTGCTCTGCTTCACACGAATTGGCAGCTTATTCCAATGAAACAGCAGTTGCTGGGAGACAAATCTATTCCTCCAGCATGTCCTATTCAACTTGCAGGCCATATTTAGGTTCCTGGAATAGGTAGCTCTATTCCGACTTGATTTATGGATGTGCAGCAATTTCATTAGGTTTGGGATGGAGATTGTTCTGTAAGCCAGGTATAAGTCTTCCCTAAGAAGTTTATATGATACTGAGTGTAGTGACAGGGAGTTTAGTCAGTTTGTGTAAGGCACGTGCTGGAGTCCCTTGATCTTCTTAGTTAGAAACCTCTGATGTCTCTCCAATTGCTGCAGGTGCTTTGTATGGTACATGCCAAAAAGGGGCATTATACTCAATTACTGACAAGCATAGAGTGGTTATAACCTCCTTTGCTCTAGATGCAATGCCTTTGCTAATCAAGTGTGCTACGTAAAAAGCCTTCCTCACTACAGTAGAAATATGGTGGTCAAAGATAAGGTCACAGTCTACTTGTGTTCCCAGAATTCTTACCACTTCATGGGTACATAGGGTATTGTTGTTAACATGATAGTGTGAAGGGACATTATTTTTACAGAAGGGAATGATGGTTCATTGGTCTGTGTAAGACCCTCCTGAAGTATACTGACATCATTTAGGGATTCAATAATTGCACCCAGTTTGCAGTCATCCACAAACATGATCAGCCATAGCCCCTTAGTTTTGGCCTGAACGTCTGAGAAGTATATATCAAACAGTAGGGGGCCCATTACTGAAACTTGTGGCACCCCATTGGGGACAGGTCTGCTGGTTGATGTGGAGTCTCCACTTTGATAATGTGTGACTGGTTTGTGAGCAAGTTGGCAACCCATCTTACAACAAAGGGATTTACATTCAGTTTGCTAAGCTTATCGGTAATGCCTGAGTGTGGAATTGTGTCAAAGGCCATTGCCAAGTTGAGGTATGCTGTGTGCACAGATTTGCCATCATCAATGGCCCTGGTTACATTTTTAAAGAAATCCACCAGGTTTAACAAGCAAGATCTGCCCTTGATGAAGCCGAATTGTGTTGAATCCAAGGTATGTGTAAAACAAATCTCCAAGAGTGTGTGTGTCAGAAACTTGGGCAGGGGCATAAAGCGTTGATTGGATAGAGTGCTGGAGGTCTTAGCTTGGCCACTCAGCTGAGATCTCAACTCTATAGATGGGCCAGTGGTGAGTCTTATTGAGGGGTTGGGAGGGTGGCCTAATGGTTAAGGTGTTTGCCTTACAAACACAAGGTGCAGAGTTTGAGTCTCACAAGGGATAATTGGCTAAGCTTAAAATGACTCGCAAGGGCAGTTAGCTTAGTATTAATCTATGATATAGAGAAAGAGGAAAAAGTCAGCCCTGGACTGACTGTGGGCTCTGTGTGCTCTTAAGGGAAATTGTACTTGATGCAGAGAGCTGCATCTGGAAATAGTGTGTTTGCACCTGTCATCCTCCCAATGTAAATCCCTCACTGTTGCCAGTGGTGAGGATTGAGGATCCTTGACTACTGGGCTAGTGGTGGGGTGTCATATTTATTGGTTGGTAGTGGTGGGATCCCACATCACATACTGGGATTCAGTGGTGTGGATATTGAATTCCTGTAGCCTGTAAACAGTGGTCACTGAAAAAAGTGTTTGTACTCAGTCAGCCACACAGTGAACATTCAGAGTTTCATATCACAATAGTTTTATTTATTTTTTTGTTAGTTTAGTTAGTCAGGGAGAGCAGTCAAGGATGTTAGCAGAGGAGTATGGCAAGCTGACAAGCAGCTGGTTGGCTGAGATGTGTCAAGCCAAAGGATTTGTGCATGCCAACCTGACTAAAGCAGAAATTATTGTAGCCTTAGCCACAGCTGCATCACAGACCAGCAACCAGGAAGACAACCAGACTGGCTTTGGGGATGTACAATTCTCAGAAAATGGACAGTTCAATTTTGACTCAGAGGACTTAAAATCTGTCTTGAGTTAAAGAGACTTGAACTGGAGGCCAACTGTTTGGAAATAGAATCAGCAGAGAGAATGCAGAATTTGGAGGCTGAAGAAAAGGAGAGATTTCATCAGGAGAAACAAATGGAGTTGGAAGCAGCAGAGAGACTGAGACGTCTGGAAGTTGAGGAAAATGTGAGGCATAGGCAACATGAAAAGGAGAAGCTAACTTTTCACCAGGGTCATGGAGGTAATGGAGACTGGAATAACTGAACCCCAAAAGCAACAAAGGTCAGTATATTTCTTCCACAATTTCCAGAGGGTGATACTTTTAATAGTTTTATTCATATGTTTGAAAGGGCATGTAAACAGTATAATGTTGACCAAGGGCTCTGGGTAAGGTTTCTGACCCCCTTACTCCATGGTAAAGCTGCAACTGCTTTTTCCAAATTGTCTGATACTGATTGCTTAAATTACAATACTGTCAAAAATTGCTTATTACAGTGTTTTAAGTTAACACCTGAAGCTTGTAGGAAAAGGTTTCATGAGCATAAATGCAAGGCAGGTGAAAATGATTGTGAATATATTGCTGAGTTAAGCACTTATTTTCATAGATGGGCGAGTAGGTATCAGGTCACCACTTTTGAAGGGCTGGCAGACATTTTAGTGAGGGAACAAGCCCTTAGCCCTTTGCCTGAGAACATGAGAATCTGGTTAGAGGATATAGAATGTAACACAGCAAATGAGCTGGGGAAAATCCCATGGTGGGCAGCCTAAACTGCCCCCAACTGTCCACCAGTAGCAGAGGAAGCCACTAGTTCAGTTACATGGCCAGAATCCAGGGCTAAATGTTTTAAATGTAACCAATGGGGCCATGTAGCATATAGATGTCTACGGACACAAGGTGGGCAACAAAAGGTGGGAGAGCAAGTGAGTAGGAATGACAGAATGCCAGCAGTAAGTTGTCGGGAGACAACAAGGGTACCAAACTACCAGGAGAGGTTATATCCTATCTTAGTAGATGGGAAACAGGCCACCACTAAGAGAGAAACAGCCTCTGATCTAACCATTGTGAAGCCTGCAATGGTTAAAGAGGAGAATTACTTGCTTGGTCAGCCTACTCCATTCAGAGCTTTAGGAGGGACCCCATCCCAAATACCTTTGACAAGGGTTCACCTTGACTCAGAGGGTGGAAAAAGGAAGCGAGCAAGAGGTGTGTTTGAGGATATCCCAGCAAATGTCCTGGTAGGGTATAATTTTGATAATGCAGTACCTTGTGTGCATGCAGTTACACACAGTCAGGCTTGGAGTCAAGCATGTGGGTCTGATAGCCTGGGGGAGACCCAGACAGACTGCACACTTGCAGTCAGGACTGATGAGGTGGCTACTTCAGGGAGGGAGCTACCCTGTAGCAGTGAGACTGAAGGTGAGCTACAGCTGCTTGTGGGTACAGATATTCTCTTAGACAGAGTGACTACAAGGGCAGAGATGAGTAGTAGTACCCAGGCTGACAGTAAGGGACTGTTGTCAGAGAAAACAGACTTCCTTTGGAAGGGAAGCTGAGAAGGGTTACCAAAACAGAGTTGAGACAGGCTCAGCTCTCAGACCCCACATTACAAAGCACGAGGGAGGTAGCCAATGAGGCACCTCATTGTCAAGGAAAGGAGGAATCTGTATACTGGGACAAAGGGTTACTGTATAGAGTGGACTCCTGAGGGATGGTTATAGTGTGAGAGAATACACCAGCTGCCATGGCCCTTGGCATTCCCTTTGCAGGTCATATGGGCATAAAGCAAACAAAAAGACATATTATGCAGACCTTTTATTCACCTGGGGTTTTCAGGGATGTAATAGGGTAGTGTTGCAGGACCTGTGAACAGTGCCAAAAAGTAGGCAAGCCAGGAGACAAGGTCAAGGCTCCTTTTGATGCCTTTGCCTGTGATTGAGGAGCTATTTCTGAGGGTAGCTATGGATATTGTGAGGCCTCTGAGTACCCCAAGTTCCACAGAGAAAAAGTATATCCTAGTAGTAGCAGATTATGCTACCAGATACCCTGAAGCAGTGGCCCTATCCCCCATTGAGGCAGAAAGGTGGCAAATACTTTAGTAGAGATTTTCAGCAGGGTAGGTTTCCCAAAATAAATACTGACTGACAGAGGTGCCAATTTCATGTCAGACCTGCTGGCTTGTCTGTAGAAGCACTGTGGGGTGAAGCACCTAAAGACCACCACCTCTCATCCCCAGACTAATGGTCTTGTTGAGAGGTTAAACTCTACACTAAAGATCATGCTACATCATTTTCAGACCAGTTTAAGAGGGAGTGGGACAAATATTTGCCCCATCTGTTGTTTGCTTACAGAGAGCTGTCCCAGGAATCCACAGGTTTTTCACCCTTTGACTTGCTGTATGGGCATAGGGAGAGGGGACATCTAGATTTGATTTGAGATGAGTGGGATGGTGAGTGTGAATCCCACAAGGAGTCTGTTGTGGCATGTGTCCTAAACCTCAGGACAAGGCTCAAGCAACTCATGGGCTTGGAGCAGGAGAAACTGACAGAAGCCCAACAACAGAAAAATGTCTGGTATGACAAGAATGCTAGAGCTAGATAGTATGCTGTGGGGCAACAGGGTATGGTTCTCATTCCTGTCAGACACAACAAGCTGCAGGCAGCTTGGGAGGGACCCTTCAAGGTGGTAAGGAAGGTCAGTGATGTTAACTACATGGTAGAACTGCTAGGCATGAGGCAGGGGCACAAATTGTACCGTAGTAACATGATGAAAACTTACCATGATAGAGAGGCCCTTGTGCTGACTATTTGCAGTGGATGGCAGGAAGAGTCTGAGTGGGATCTGGCAAGTGATCTCCTCAGTGAGGTTGGACTGACACCTCAGTGGAAATGGTAGCAATGTCCCAGCAGCTATCCCCTACCCTAGTTTGAGAAATTCAAGTAGTGTTACACGAGTTTGAAGGCATGTTCACTGGGAAACCAGGGTGCACCCACCTGTTGCAGTGCCATGTGGATACAGGACTCCAGAGGCCTATTACATAGGCCCCTTATAGGGTGCCTGAGAGAGTCAAACATATTCTGAGGGAGGAGATACAGCAAATGTTGGAACTAGGGGTAAACCAGGAGTCCAGCAGTCCCTGGACCACCCAACTGGTGCTGGTACCAAAGAAGGATTGCAACACCAGGTTCTGTGTGAACTACAGGAAACTAAATAGTCACACAGAGTCAGATGCTTACCCCATGCCTAGGACAGATGAAACCCTAGAACAGCTGGTGGGGCTAAGTACCTTACCACTATTGATCTTACCAAGGGTTACTGGCAGGTGCCCTTGACTCCCAACACTAGAGAGAGGTCAGCCTTTGTGACTCCTTTCGGCTTGTATGAGTTCACAAAGATGCCCATTGGGATGGAAAATGCCCCAGCAACTTCCAGAGGATGGTAGATCATATCCTAGCAGAAGCAGGAGATTTCACATATGCTTACATGGATGATATTGCCATCTGCAGTCATTCCTGGCAAGAGCACCTTCAGCATGTCAGGGAGGTGCTGGGCAAACTACAGAGGGAGGGTTGACAGTTAAGCCCAGTAAGTGTCAGGTGGGTATGGCAGAGATCTCCTTTCTGGGACATAGAGTGGGGAGTGGAAAGATTAGGCTAGAACCTGCCAAAGTAGAATCCATTCAGGCATTGCCTGCTCCTGTTAGGAAAAAGTAGATGAGGGCATTCTTAGGGACAGCAGGGTACTACAGAAAGTTTATCCCCAGTTATAGTACCATTATTTATTTATTTATTTATTTATTTCCAGTTTGATAACCGGGGAAGTCCACTGGGCTCGAAAGCCCGTTTTCAGTGGAGGCCCGGGGAGAAAAGCTCCATGATAATACAATGAAATAATACATTGCACACAAAAACACAAGCATACATTGATGATAATACATTGTAGACAAAAACACAGCAGAAAGACTGTAAACTAATACATTATACACAAAAACACTCTGAGTTCTAATAGCACAATATTTTAACAATTTTTCAAAAATGAAGTACATTAGGCAGTATACATAAGAAAATCTTGTTTTTATGCAACTGTAATGTTAAGTGAAGTAGGAAAGAAAAAGGAAAATATAGAATGAGTTTGAATGCAAGAGCAGGAAAGCATAGGAGAAGCGAAGGAGAAGGAAAAAGTTTAAAGGAGAAGCGAGGTCAGGAGGAAGATAGCAGAAGAACAGATAGAGTAGTGTTCATTTTATGATAGAGTCCAGAAGAACACCTTAAGAAAAAAGGCAAAATAGCTGCTCCCCTCACAGATCTGACAAGGAAAAACAGGCCAGATAAGGTAATGCAGACCCCAGCATGTCAGCAGATATTCTAGAAGCTTAAAGGAGCTTTGGGAGAACCCCCTATGCTAGCCAGTCCAGATTACAGAAAATAACTTTTTGTGCAAATGGATGCTTAGTAACTTTCCTCAAGGGTCACTTGAAAAATTAGCTTGAGTTTTCAGGGGGGGGGGGTGACAAAGGGAGATATTGCCAATATAAGCTGTCTGGAATTTTGTAAATAATTATATGTCATTTGTGAATATCAATATGATTCATATAAGGTGTTTGTGTTACAAATGCGTTAGAGCTGTATGTTATCTAAGATGGTGTGTACAGACATGTGCTGAAAAGGTTTTTGCAAAGTGCTTAAAATGTAACCACAGCATGCACTACTGGAATAGAATGAAATGTACATACAGCATTGTAACTGTTTAAATGTATATATTTTAACAGTGGAATCTGGGATACAAAAGGTTAACTTCAGAAAAATAGTGGAAATTAAATTCCTTTATGGCCACGCAATAAAAAGATGTTATATTTCAGTTTCAGTGCAGTAACAGACACAATGTTTGTGCTGAGAAGTTTTCTGTATTGTCCTGGAAGTGTTTTTTTTTTATGACTTTCAGGATCTGCAAAGATCTGAGAAAAGCCCTTGTGCATGTATTTTCACAGGTAGCTGCTAAATATGGCATAGCTTTCAGCAGTGGGGGTTTTACCTAGGATAGAGTCAGATGACAAAAAATGATGTCATTCTGCAAGCTTTCCCAGCAGTAATATTTGAGATATTAATGTAAGAAGTCTCTGAGAGAGACATAGCATTCTGTATTCTGTCTTTGACATGACAACATCAGCTAAAGGATCAATTACATCTGCCTTGTTGCTCTAAGTAAGTGTACTAGGGTATTGTATAATTCTATTAGATACAGATAGCAATATAGCATAGCTTAGCTTAGATATTTTTCTTTATTTATTTGAGACTATCCTATAATGTTGTTTTAAATATTTCCTGTGATTTTGAACTCTGATGTTACTGTAAATATATATTTAGTATTGCCTTTTTCTTTTACTATTTATAATTAAATATATTTAAACCCTTTTCATTGTGGCTGATCTGTCTTTAGATATTTAAGTTCTGAGAGTACTTGCATATTTATTTGGTGATACTGTGGGCCACTCCTATTAGCCTTGCTCTTCATCAAACTACCATTTGTATTGATATAAACATTACACAGTAAGAATGGACATCCTTTGTTAGAGTCCTTAAAGTAGCTGATAAAGAGGTGGATGGTGGCAGTAATAACTACCTTATAGTCTGGGCAGAAGGGGGCACAGCTAATAAACCTGTGCCAGCCTTTCCCAGGTGTGTGTGTGTGTGTGTGTGTGTGTGTGTGTGTGTGTGTGTGTGTGTGTGTGTGTGTGTGTGTGTGTGTGTGTGTGTGTGTGTGTGAGACTTGGGCAGGGACACAAAGCACTGGTTGGACAGAGAGAGAGAGAGAGAAATTGTTGGAAGTTTTAGCTTAGCCACTCAGCTAAGATCTGAACTCTATAACTGTGCCAGTGGGGAGTCTTATTGGGGATCTGCAGAAAGAGGGACAAACCATCCCTGGACTGACTGTGAGCTCTGTGTGCTCTTAAGGTAAATTGCACTTGATGCAGAGAACTGCATCTAGAAATAGTGTTTTTGCATCTGGAAATACTGTGTGTGCACCTGTCATCCTTCCAATATACGTCCCTCACTGTTGCCAGTGGTGAGGATTGAGGTTCCTTGATTACTGGGCCAGTGGTGGGGCATCACAGAGTCCTGGAACAGAATTTTGCCTGTTGATTGTTCAGAGAGGAAGCAAAGAGGTCTACTTGAGGAACTCCCCACAGATCGATCAAATCTTGGAAGACCCTTCATCTAGTTTCCATTCATGAAGGTCTGTCCTGGTCCTGCTCAGCTTGTCTGCCCCAAAGTTTTGTTCTGACAGAATGCAAGATTCCTGTAGAGCGAGAGTGTGCTGTGAAGCTACATCCCAAGCTAACATGGCTAGTATGCAAAAGGGTTACCACCTGGTTCCCCCTTGCTTGTTAATGTACGACATGATTTTGGTATTGTCTGTAGCCACTTGAATAGGTCCTGGTGCCAAAGATGGTTCAGAGAGTCATGTCCCTTGATCAGGGCAAGCATCTCTTTGATATTTATTGTGCTTGCATCTGTTTTTGGTGTCCCACACCCCTTGCACTCTATCCTTCCTGACAGTACTCTGCAAGCAAAGTTTGAAACATCTATGTTTACTGACTGTTTTGGAGCAGGAATGGAGAAGGGAAGACCTGGATTTAAGGATGTCTGTTGTCTCCACCAAAACATTTCTCTTCTGACAAACCCTAGTACTGGGATCTGAAAAGATAAAGGCTGTTGATCCTGGGACCAAAGAAATTTCATATACCACTGTATCTTTCTTATGTGGAGTAGATTATGTAGAAATAGATTTAAATAAAGACCTATGCATCCTGTGGAAGAAAATCTCCTTGACCTGAGGTGTCTATTTGACATCCCAGGAATACAGTCCTGTATGAGGGATTCAAGAAACACATTTGAATGTTGTCTCAGAATCCCAGCTTGTGCAAGAGATCTCTCACCCAAGAGAGAGAGAGATTCCTGATGTTTTGAAAAAGACTCTCCAAAGATAAGCAGGTTGTCTAAATATGGAAAAATATGGATATCCTGTAGCCTGCAATGATCTATAACTGGAGCTAGACACCTTTTGAACCCTCATGGCACAGCAGATAGTCCAAAGGGTAAAGCAGATAACTAATAATGTGATCCAGATACACAGAATCTTAAGAAACAGTTGAAGTCTGGATGAATAGTGATGGAATGATAAGCATCTTTTTTTTAAGTCTAGTGTTACCAGGAAACTTGAACGAGGAAGAAGAGGTAACAGGTGATGAAGTGACAACATATTGAATTTTGGCATACCTCAAACAGGTTAAGAAAAGAAAGATCCAGAACTGATCTCCAAGCATTTTCTTTCTTTGGAATTAGGAACATCCTTGAATAAAATCCATTCCCCACCTGGAAAAGAGGAACTAGTTCTATCACTCCTTGGGACAGCACATGATGAAGAACAGCTGGAAACACAAGGGTTTAATCTGCTGAATGAGGAAAGATCAATGGGAAAGAAAGAAATTCCTCCTTCTGCCATCTGTAACCCTTATGAATGATTTTCAGAAACCATTTGTCTGAAACAATCTGTTGCCAAAAAGAACAATGGATTCAGATTTTTTGGAAGAGAAAAGAGGCCAGGGTGGGACAGGGTCACAAGGTCTCTTTAATATTCATTCAAACTTGTTGGACTGGCCTTGGTTTTGGAAGGTTTGAGACTTCTTTTTGGAACCTCATTGCCACTTCTTAAACATCTGTTTACCTGAATTCTGTTCAAACTGTTTATTCTCTTTTTTTGCCAAACTGGATGGAGAGAAAGAAGATTGCTTGGATAATCTAAAAAGGAGGGCTAAAAAATCTTAGACATTTGTTGCTCCTTTCATCACACCTTTTGATCAGCACTGCAGCAGAGGGGCCAAACACAAAAAAAAAAAAAAAAAAAAAAAAAAAAAAACACTTAGCCAAGGAAAACTGATTTAAAAGTTTTTAATTTTCACCCAAATAAATACTCTCTAGTACCTTGGCAAACACAGCCTTCCTGGAATTAGCACAAAAATAAAAGACAAACACAGTTCTTAAATATACAAATCATCTAAAACAATTAATTAATTAATTAATTAATTAACAAATCAATTTATTTATTTATTTATTTATTTGTTTATTTATTTATTTATTGCATTTGTTAACCGGGAAAGTCTACTGGGCCTAGAAAGAGCCCATTTTCAGTGGAGGATCGGGAGAAAAGCTCCACATTAATATATACAATTTATAAAAGGGCCTTCCAATTAGCTCCTTGTTTAAACCCCTAGGGGTCAATGTATCAAATTTAAGAATAAAAATTGTCTCTTTAAAGAGTAATTTATTCTTTAAGTAAAAAACATAATTTCAACAACCTGTTCTAAAATACATGCTTTTAAATCAGAAAACAACCCACCATGAATCAAATTAAAATGCACAGCCACTGGATTATCAACATTTTTATTTTTATATCTTTAATTTGCTCCTGTAGTCTCACCTTAAAATCCTTTTAGTTTCTCCTATATAAAATAGATTGCATGGGCAAGAAATCACATATACTACCCCTTTTGTGGTACAAGTATGGGGTGCTGAAGGACAAAACTTCACCCCATTATTTTTTTCCAAAAAAATCTCACCACATATTTACATATAGAGCACTTTCCACATGGATTTGTCCCACATATATCCCATGTTCTATCTAAATTTTCTACTTGTTTCACATTCATCCTTTTGTTTTAGCTGAGTCTTTTGTAAAAGATCTTGAGGGTAACCATTTTGGCCTAACATGTGATGGTTTACAAACATTAAATGTAACTGTCCTGGATTTGGAGTTCGATATTAATGATAATAAGGTTACTACCAAAATCTATAGGAAGTTGGATGATGTTGCACATTTTCTTAATAGTAAAATTTGTCATCCTTCACGTGTGTTAAATGCTTTACCATACAATGAACTTTTAAGGGTTAGCAGGTTATGTAGCAGCCCTGAAGTATTACAGGATGAAATAATATGTACATGTATTGTTTTTAAACAAAGAGGTTATAGTAAAGAATTAATAATACAGTCTTTAAAGAAGTTACTTGAACTACAAAGGGATGAATGTGAAGCAAGTAGCAGAAATGATAACTTTAAGGCAAATGAAAAAGGTAATAGAGGGGATAGAAAAATTATTTTGTTACTAGTGTTATTGTTTTTAGCTCAGAAATAGTAAATATTATTAAATATTACTGGGCTTTTCTGACAAAAGGAAAAAAAACATTGTTAAAAATCTGTATAAACACCCCTTAATATCATACAAAAGGGGTAGAAATGTTAGGGACATGGTGGTGCATAATTTGCATGTAAGTACTCTAGATGTAAATATGTGGTGAAAGCTTTTAAAAAAATGAATGGGGTGAAGTTTTGTCCTTCAGCACCCCATATGTGTACCACAAAAGGGGTAGTATATGTGAATTCAGGTCCCTATTAAATTGAACGATTGAAAGTTCAAATGTCATATGGCCGACACCATATGATCAAACTTTCAAAATTTGAAGGTTACAAAAAATGGCTCCATACAGCGCAGGATGGGAAAATTTCCCTTTTCTGCACTGAAGTGCGATCTCGGGAGTTGGTATATTTAAGTAGCTGGGGTATGGGGGGTGCAGGGGGGCTGCTCAGAGCATTCAAGCAAGTTTTTTTTTTTATTTTTTTGTTATATAGTCAGTGTTTCAAACTTCGCTCATATGTCATTCGACATATGAAGTTCAAAGTTTTGAAACTTTGATTATATAACATAGACCCATGATTTCTTGCCCATGCAGTCTATTTTATATAGGAGAAACTAAAAGGATTTTTAAGGTGAGACTGCAGGAGCATATTAGAGATATAAAAAATAAAAAATTTGATAATCCAATGGCTATGCATTTTAATTTGGTTCATGCTGGGGCGTTTTCTGATTTAAAAGCATGTATTTTAGAACAGCTTGTTGAAAGGGATGTTGTCGTCTTAAAGAATAAATTACACTTTAAAGAGACAATTTTTATTCTTAAATTTGATACTTTGACCCCTAGGGACATAAGCAAGGAGTGTAATTGGAAAGCCCTTTTAAAAACTGTATAGTTTTGATTTGTTAATTAATTGATTGTTTTAGATGATTTGTGTATTTAAGAACTGTATTTGTCTTTCATTTTTCTGCTAAGTCCAGGAAGGCTGTGTTTGCCGAGTTGCTAGAGAGTATTTATTTGTGTGAAAATTAAAAACTTTAAAATCAGTTTTGCTGTATGCAGTTCATTTTACTGGCCAAGTGGTTTCTTTTTTCTTCATCGTGCTTTTGGTGGGTTCTTTGGGCCAAATGCTAAATCTCTATCTAGGGGCGAATCTAAAATCTCATTGTTTACATCATCTGAGAGATTCTGGTAATGCAGAACAAGCCTCCTTAAAACAGTACCAGTGGCCATAGCCCTGGAAGAAGTATCAACAGAGTTGTACACATACTGCAAACAATGAATAATGACCTGTGCAATAGAAGAAACTAAATCAGGTTTTCTTCTCAAGAAGAAAGTATAGATAAAATACTCCTCATTCTTTATAATTTGTCAGAACAAACTTTACCATATGAGCCTGACAATTAGAACATTCTGAAAATCAAAGTTGCAGAAATATGTACTATTTTCCCCATATCTATCAATAATTTTCCCATTCTTATTAGAAAGAGTAGAACTGATATCAACTAAGTACTTAGCATCAGTGGATTCAACTACAGTGATAGCTGTTGGATCAGGTTTGGGAAGTGTATATAAATGTAAAAGACTGAGGAACTTTATGCATCCCATCTGCATTTTTAAGCTCAGCAAGTAACTATCAGGAAAATTGCAGGCAGTAAGACACACATTCTTTAAAGCAGACAGGACAGGATGAATAAATGAATTCTTCTGTAATAACTATTTTTTGAGGGACTGAGAAACCTCATTGTTCTCCCACTGAAAAGACTGGGACATTCTATGAATAGTCTCAGAGAAAGAGAACCCCCCCCCCCCTGCAGAATCAGAAACTGAGCTCTCCAATGAGTCTGAAACAGACATCTGGAGACAAAACCCTGAATACATCCCTGCATCTTCATTTTCACATTCAGAATCTTAAATCTCTACAGGAAAAGAGGAAACCCTCTTTCTGTTACCAGAAACTACTTTAGAAAAAGGATCAATAGCCTGAATTAATTCCTGAGCCAGTTCCAGTAAACTACTCCTATCCAAAAAAATTGGAGGAGGAGTACATATATGTTTGGCTTTCTGTTTCATTTTTTGACAGGAAAAATGGGGCTAACTGTGTTACTAATGGCAGCTGCTGCTTCCCCAGAGAAGGGTATAGCATTCTGACACAATAAGGAAACCTTCTGTGTTCCCTTTTAAGAGTGGCTCTCCCTTGCCCACTGAGGGGACTCCAATGGCTGCAGATGATGTGGCTAGCCCCTGGTCCATTGTGGTTGTAGGTGTTACAACACAGTGATCTGGGGTAAAAGATGAGTGGTCAGAGGTACAACAATTGGCCACAGTAGAGTCACCCACCTGCAACTGAGGCAACTATCTAGCCTGCTGTGGTGGCAAAGGATGTTTGCTTAACTTTTTCTTTTTGTGGCATGAAGAAGGGCTGACTGTGGAACTGCCAATCCGTTGCATGGTCAAGCCAAAAATGGTACCTGTTTCCTAGGGAAGACAAGCAGCACTGCCAGTAAAACCACCAGTCCACAAAGGTTTCTTTTTTGACAGACAAATCACAGTAGAAAGCATTTTAAAGCATTATGGTATCACCACAATGGAAAAATAAACACAATTTGTCCCCAGAAAATATGTTTTCAGTTAGCAGAGAAAAAACAAGTGCTCCATTTAAAAGAACATTACAGTCTCGAGGCAGTCCATTAAAACACAACACTCCTAGCTTTAAAATAACATTCTTGAAGAGGAAAGTGATAAAATATTAGTATAAATAAGAAAATGGAAGTTTTATTTCCCCAAATGGAACTTACCTGCCCAGCTAAGGAAAGCAGAAGCCAGCTGTCAATCCTCTAAAGTCTCAGAGGAGCATACTCTTCAGTGTTAGTAAAGCTCTGAAGGGCTCCACACCAAAACTTATCTTTTATTCAGCTCAAGCTGCTTAACAGTTTGGGTGTGTGGAAGGTATCCTGAAGGTCTGGAAGCTGGTTGGCTAGATGTTACATCCTTGGCAGGATATAACCCATATAGCTAAGGCTACTGCAGCAGTGATCAGTATGAAGAACATCACTATACTTCATCTACTTTTTTATAAAAGTCCACTCAAAAGAAGCACAGTTCAAACTTGTGCAACCAAAGATTTCAGTTTTTTAGTAAATTATCTTTTAGTTGGGGAGGGATGGCTGGTTGTAGTAGATTCATCATTTAAATGATTATTCAAGATGATGGCATAATGAGAAAAGGTAAGAAAAACTGGAGCTCTGTAGTTTGCAAAATATGATGATGTGAAATATATTTTAATAACAAAACACTAATTAAAAATATCTGAAATAGCAATTATGACAGTGACTTATTGAAGCTCATGAGTGTAACGTTTTAGTCATATCTCTGAGATGAAAAGTTCCTTTTGAATATTCTTTGACACATCCAGTAACCCAAAAACATTTCTGTCACTATGTATTTCTTTTTATTCCAACATTATGTAAGACTTTTAAGTTTTCAAGAATAGCAATGTAATAAAGCAAGGTAAATGTTGACCTTTCATCTCAGCTCACATGATGAGGCATACACAACATCATGTGTCCTCTTCACGGTAATTCTTTTGTTTAAGCTATAATTGCAACAACCCCCCCACCCAATTATATTTAAACTACTAATAGCAACAAAACCTAAACAATATATGCATCCCTGGTATAAACTTCATAAAGTGCACAGAGCTACCCAGCCCTTTTTCACTGTAGAGACAAGCAGCCCATCCACGGCCCACTATCACAGATAGTCCCACTCTTACCTGATAGGAACTTGAGACTGCTTGAACATACCCAATGTATATTACTAGCTCACGCTTATGCCTGCAGAATCTGCAAAATACTGTTTTTGTTGCAAGGCATAATTTCCCACTGTGAAATTGATATTTTGGCTATGACTTGAAGTATTCTAATGGCTCACCATTTGGAAGAGTTGACATCTGTATGCACCAAAGTATTCACCTGGATTTCACACTCTCCATCTAACTGCATGTTGATTCTGTCAAATGCAGAATCAATACACGGTTCATCTCCTCCTAAAAAAGTTCCATTCTTCTATAGCATATGTACTTTTTTATAATAGCATCTTCCTATTGCTGAATGAGCATAGCCTCTGGTAGAAAAACTCTCATCCTCCAACATTCAACAACTTCTAAACCTTAACAAATAAGTCTTTCATACTCTTTCCACTAGCCATCAAAAATGGAACATCACTGGCAAACATTATCTTACCAGACTAGCATTGTAGACTTCTTACTGTGCCCATTATTATTTCATTTACAATATTTTAATTCTTAACCTCACCTGGAAAGTAAACTGTATATATTCATGCCAAAGCATATCTCCATTCATTTTGGTGCTAGCAACTACACAAGGATCAGGGCAAAGCTTACTAGAACTGAACTGGTTGACGCCTCTCTATGTCACATGATCTGATAACTACTTTCAATATCTGAAATTGTGAGTTTTGATCCTGAATAGCTTTATGACCTTAGCCAGATTGAAATAACCAAAAAATAAGAAAGGCTATGGGTACCTTGCTCTACTTGCTTTTCTTAGTAAAATACTTTCAGATGTGATAGACATTAAGATGCAATAACAAGTAAGTTGAATTCATAATGAAAGTATCATGAGATTTCGTTCAGTGCTAACATGATGTGCATTGAGAAGGCAGACTAAGATAGAAATGCCACAGAATGGGAAAAATCGTTGTCATGCTGAAACCATGCAAAAGTTCTAGAATGCATTTCATAATAGCAAAGTTAAAAAAGAAGGTGTGTTATTGCAAAGCATTTGTGAATTTCCAGTGCTGTAATTCTAATATTGTGAGTGTTAGGATGCTTCATATTTTATGCTTGTAGTGAGTGTTTTCATACATTTTTAAATCTGTTTCCACTGATAGTTATTTTCTTTGTACATATTGTTGAAGTGCTGCTCTTTCTTCCAACTTGTGATATATACTGCTTTTATATCCATCCATCCATCTACAAAACATTTTTCCTATTTTTTGAAATGGGGTCAGGGTGTCAGTTCAGCAGTGACAATTATATTGAGCCAAAGTTCAGCTGTTAGCTCTGCCATGATTGTTCTTCCATACCACTCTCACACACACACACACACACACACACACACACACACACACACACACACGCATGCACACACACACACGCTCGCTCGCTCGTGCATGCATGTCCATGCTCAGATCCTATGGCAAATTCAGAGTGTCCAATCCACCTACTGCATGTCTTTGGAGTGCAGGAGGAAACTAGAGCACCCAGAGAAAGCCTGCATGAATACAGGGAGGACATGCAGACTCTGCATTGAAGGCATCCAACATGGGAATCAAACTGTGCAACCCAAATACCACTAATGCTAATGGGAAGAAACATATACTGTCTTGGATCATGACATTTCCTCAGTTAAGAAGTATTAAATAAATAATTATGCCATCCTTAACACAGGCACAGATTCCAAAAGACCTGCTCCCAGTATAAGTGACCTATTCCAGTTCAGCACTTACGCTGGGAACAGCTCTTTGGAATCAGGCCCCACTATTTCCTGATCTGTGTCACTGTACTCATAAATTCTCTGCCAAAGTTAGTTTTGTTTAGTAACCGTAAAAGCGCTGGTCAACACATAACATTGCACAATGACAGTATCATACTTTATTCATGGTGTGAAGTCTAAATCAAGTGTTTTGAATGTTTACTTCAATGTTATTAAAATGGCTAAATGGCCAAGCTTAATTTTAATATGAAGAAACTATGCTTTTTGTTTGTTTTTAATTCTGGACAAGTAATAGTTCATTTGCCATATATCAGACTGTACTTCATGAACTATTGCACTGATATTGTACAGCTGTGTCCTGAAAGTCAGTCATACAGGCACACTAAGAAATAATTTTTCTGTCCAAAACTATAGCAATTTATTTCATGGCAGAGGGTCATATATTCTGAATTCTTGCTTGAAGCAAAGTTATTGGTCACCCAAGTTACATACCTGTACTGCAACTGACACACATCAATATATAAGTTGGTGAATTTTCAAATTATAGGACAAATCCTATAGTGTGGCCTATTCTTTTGACTATCTCATAATTCACTCAGACCAAAATGAGGTTTTTGTGCCCAAAAGGAACTTTTGCTCTTTGCTTTACAGAATTACCTATAGTGCTACGATATGGTTTTCTTGCCTACATTCATAAGGCAATATAATTATGTTGCACTCAAGTTTTGGTGCAAAATTACTATAAACTGCAAAACTAATCATTTAATATGGTAATTGCTACCTTATAACATTTGTACTATGCAGTAATTTCTCACAAAAAGAAACACAGTAATCTTATTAGTAACTTGCCATAAGTGTCAGAGGTATCATTGTACAGAGCTAACCCAAAATGCATTCATTTGCACTTGAAAATACTGAGATCAAGTGATCCAGAATTGCCTTCTGTGTCGCAACTGATTATATTTTATATGAATATTCATAAGGCCCCATGTTAGAAGTACTGGTTTGGAGTGTTATAAAGAAAACATTAAAAGCTATGACAGTTGTTCAGGACATTGTTTTTAGCTCCTGGATTCCAGCTCACAGCTGGATCCCCCTCTTCTACTGATCATTGCTGAGCAGTACCTGAATACTGTACTGTGAACAATGAGGGAAAAAGAATGCCCCACTCCAGCTTCAGCCCTCTGTGGTGAATGAAGCTAGAGGCAAACATCCATGCATTGCATTTCTCTGAGAAACCGGTACAGGTTCCTTGTCCCATGGGTACTGCAAATGCCAAAAATCTAGACAATAGAAAAAAATGAATTCATTTTTGCAGTGCCACTCTCAGGCATTAATTTGTTATTTTTTTTCTAAAGACTGTGCATTACAAGATTACATTTTGCTTGATAATTAAACATGGTCATTAATTGGCTGTATGGCATAAATTTGATGCACAGAAGTTCAACACTCAGAAATGTAAATACTAAATGACTTAAAGGTAAAATAGCAAATATCAAAACTCAGGAACATTTAAAATGTGTTTGTACTCCGCACACCCTTGCTGTTTATATACATTGACTGATGTACAGTACCTTGAAGTAACAGGAATTCTGTGAGATGTGTCTACTACAAGTGCTTACGTGCTGGTAGCTTGTGACACAATTACTTGTTGCCACTTGTCCTAAATAGCAAGTGCCCTAATTCTCACTAGACCGATCCTACTTAATTACCTAGCCTTCAACCCACCAACCTTACTGAATTATATGGTCCTAACAGAACCTTAACTCTGACTCTATAATGCCCACCGGTCCCTAAACTTAAGTGCAGCACTCTCCTCTTACTCTTTAACCTTGAAGTCCCCAACTGCTCCCTAAACCTAAGTTTCCACTCATGCTCTCTAACTGTAAACTTCCCTTCTGCTCCTTAAGCCTAACACTTGCTTCCTGCTTTTTACCCCTAAACCTTCCTCCCACTCACTAACTCTTATGTCTCATGATCATAAGTTGTGCACCACTATTATATATGAAATGGTGTTGATCCAGCCCTTGCTGATGCTTAAATTAATTTATAGCTATCTATTTAACTGAGTACCAGGGCTTTTGGCTAGATCAAACAATGAATTTTCAAATTCACGTCAAGAAAACTAGGTCAAAAATCAACTGCCTACTATTCTGGGTGCATAAGATGTCTTATATCTATCTCTTCTGAGAAGAGTTGCCGTAGGTAAGAGTATACTACTTTACCAGCTGGAATATGAACTACAGCTAATAACCTCAGCATCCAAGACCATCACATCAACCCTCCAATCAATCTGCAACAAAATGTGTCATTTCATAGCAAACTCTTCTAAGCAAGGTTATAACTACCTAAATCGAAAAGGTTAACAGGCTAACTGGCTAACAATCAAGCAAAGGGCAGACATCTTACTCAGTGGCCTACTTTTTAAACTTTTATGTCAGACCACTCTCACATCCGTCTCTGTTAAGCTCACCACTCTCACCCCCTCTTACAGTCTCAGAAGCCAGTCCTGTGAAGGCCAGCCGTACAGACTCTTAAGACAAAGAATCACTGAACCATAGGTTCATAGGTTCATAGGTAGGTACTAGGCTATCTGCCTGAAGGCATTTATAAGCCTAGTCAGAATGTTTTGGCTTTCTCCGCACCCTTAGATTAGTCCCCTGTGCCTCTGTCCAGCAGAACCACTGAAGTAATCCCTGGGGTAAACTTTCTGTTTCCCATCCACTCATCAAAGTTTCTCTTGAAGAGTGTTAGTGAGGAGCTCTGCCTAATGTAGACTGAAATCTTGTTCCAAAGCATGGGAAGTCTCTGGGACAGGAATCTATCCCTCCAGCACATCCTATTTATTGTTGTGGTAAGGTTTAGATCCCTAGAACGTGTGGCACGAAGGGATATGGTTTTCTTTAGGTGGAGCATGTCCATCAATTCTGGGTTTGACATGGTCTTGTATGTCAGGCAGAGATCACCTCTGAGTAGGTGGCATGCAACTGAGTACAGGTCGAGTTTCTTCAGTCGAGCTGCATAGGGCATCTGTTTGAGGCCAGTGATCCTCTTGGTGAGGTACTTCTGTGGTCTTTCCAGCTGTTGCAGGTGTCTTGTAAGGTACATCCCAAATGGGGCATTGTACTCTATGATGGGTCTGATGAGTGATGAGTAGAGGGGCACAATGACCTCTTTTGATCTGGATGCGAACCCTTTTGTGATTAGGTGGGCCACATAGAAGGATTTTCTAACCACTCTGGTAATGTGATTATCAAAGGAGAGATTACTATCTACTTGGGTCCCCAGATCCCTTATTATGTCTTCCGTATTTAGGGGACTACCACCTATGTGGTAGTTTGTGGGTACTTTGTTTTTTCCAAAGGGGATGACTATGCTCTTTTTGGCATTTAGCTTGAGGCCATGATTTTGACACCAGGTATCCATCTCAGTGAGACCCTTTTGGAGGATGTCTGTGTCAGCCGGAGAGTCACTTATAGCCCCTAGTTTGCAGTTGTCTGCGAACTTGGTCAGCCATAGTCCTCCTGTGCTTGCCTGTCCCCAGGGGCGGCTCGTGGCATAGGGCTGCCAGACTGCAGCCCCCTCAAAAATAAAAAAGAAAGAAAAAGAAGAAAGAAAAATGAAAAATAAAAAAAATTAGTTTTTCAAAATTCACGGACTTCGCGCATGCACCGAGTCCCGACTACTGTCGGTCTATGCGCATGCTCAAGGCAGTCCGGCCGTCCCCGCGGGAAGGATGTACGTTAGCTGGATGTATTCAGGTAAGGTGCCTTTTAATTTACAATGTTTATTTGTATGGAGTTTGTGCTTTTTAATTTACAATGTTTATTTGTGTATGGTGCTTGTGCTTTACTGGTGTGTGTGTGTGTATGGTGCTTGTGCTTTACTGGAGTTTGTGTATGGTGCTTGTGCTTTACTGGAGTGTGTGTGTGTGTGTGTGTGAAAATGCCCCAGGTGCTTATGGTGGTGTGGTAGGGAATGCCTCAGGCTTGAACCCTGTATGCAGGTGTTAAAGACTTGAGTTCCCTACCCACCACCATTTGTAAAAAAATTTCAGATTTTTGCCTCATATTCGATCTGATCTGTTCCTCATAATATCTGTGGTTTGTAAATGTTGCAATGCTTGATATTTGATGGTGTAGTAGTAGCATTGTTGCCTCACAGCTGCAGGTTCTTGGGTTTGATTCTTGGCTGGGGTTCCTTCTTTGTGGGGTCTGTATCTTCTCTCTGTGTTTGTGTGGGTTTGCTTTTGTGTCCTCCCATGTTACAAAGACATGTCTGCATTATTTCTTCCTGGGCCTCTGCTGAAAATTGTTTATTTGTTCCAAGTCAGACTGTCCTGATTAAAAAATGTTAAATAAAATTGACAGGCATTTGAATTTCAGACTTAAGGGTTTCTGAATGTTTAATTCCTTGCGTATTTGATGGTGCAGTGGTAGTATTGTTGTCTCACAGCTATAGGTTTTCTGGTTTGATTCTTGGTTGGGGTGGCTTCTGTGTGGAGTCTGCATCTCCTCCATGTGTTTGTGTGGATTTGCTCTGGTGCCCTGCCATTTTACAAAGACGTGTCTGCAGTTTTAATCCCTGCTGAAAATTGGTTTTGTTCTGTCCGCAGTAAAATTGACAGGCATTTGAATTTCAGACTTCAGGTTTCTGAATGTTTAATTCCTTGCATAATTGATGGTGCAGTGGTAGTATTGTTGCCTTACAGCTATAGGTTTTCTGGTTTGATTCTTGGTTGGGGTGGCTTCTGTTTGGAGTCTGCATCTCCTGCCTGTGTTTGTGTGGATTTGCTCTGGTGCCCTGCCATTTTACAAAGATGTGTCTGCAGTTTTAATCCCTCGTCTCTGCTGAAAATTGTTTTTGTTCTGTCCGCAGTAAAATTGACAGGCATTTGAATTTCAGACTTCAGGTTTCTGAATGTTTAATTCCTTGTATAATTGATGGTGCAGTGATAGTATTGTTACCTCACAACTACAGGTTTTCTGGTTTGATTCTTGGTTGGGGTGGCTTCTGTCTGCATCTCCTCCCTGTATTCGTGTGGATTTGCTCTGGTGCCCTGCCATTTTACAAAGACGTGTCTGCAGTATTAATCCCTGCGTCTCTGCTGAAAATTGTTTTTGTTCTGTCCGCAGTAAAATTGACCGGCATTTGAATTTCAGACTTCAGGTTTCTGAATGTTTAAATCCTTGCATAATTGATGGTGCAGTGATAGTATTGTTGCCTCACAGCTATAGGTTTTCTGGTTTGATTCTTGGTTGGGGTGGCTTCTGTCTGCATCTCCTCCCTGTATTTGTGTGGATTTGCTCTGGTGCCCTGCCATTTTACAAAGACGTGTCTGCAGTATTAATCCCTGCGTCTCTGCTGAAAATTGTTTTTGTTCTGTCCGCAGTAAAATTGACCGGCATTTGAATTTCAGACTTCAGGTTTCTGAATGTTCAATTCCTTGCATAATTGATGGTGCGGTGGTAGTATTGTTGCTTCACAGCTATAGGTTTTCTGGTTTGATTCTTGGTTGGGGTGGCTTCTGTGTGGAGTGTGCATCTCCTGCCTGTGTTTGTGTGGATTTGCTCTGGTGCCCTGCCATTTTACAAAGATGTGTCTGCAGTTTTAATCCCTGCGTCTCTGCTGAAAATTGTTTTTGTTCTGTCCGCAATAAAATTGACCGGCATTTGAATTTCCAACTTCATGTTCTTCAGAATACATAGTAGCACAACCTTTTTTTTTTAGCAATTTTCAAGTTTATAAGATGAATATTTTAAATTTGTCCCTATTTTTGGGACTGTATTCCCCATTATTGGCTTCGTCCAGGTTTTTGTGCTAAGGTTGACAGCTATGGCAAGAACTGAATTCACTGAATATGTTTGAGGGCTGTATTCCCTCATTACTGGGTTTGTCCAGGTGTTTTGTACTAAGAGGTTGACAGCTATGGTGAGAACTGAATTCACTAAATGATAGCCATTTAAGTTTCAGTCTTCCTCTTTTTACAAAGCAGCTGATGTGGCGAGTGGTATGTTACTCTGACTGTTTTTGCTCAGGGACCTTGGCAGTAAAATATATGGTGGCAACACAACATTTTATTCTAGCAACTTTCCAAGATTATACAAGCAATGTTTAATGTGTCCCTGTTTTTGGGCTTTTGACCCCCCCCCAATACATTTTGGCTTTTTCCAGTTTTCTTGAGCTGCGAAGTTGAGATGCAGTTGAGTATTGAGTAGATTTTACAAGGAACTGAGAGCTGCAGGGAATAGAAGTTTAGTGCTTTGCCAAGTTAATACTATAGCACAACAGGCTGTGTACTTGCTTTTGATGCAGAAGGTTGTGGGTTCTACTCCCACAAGGGGTAGATACTGCCGTACTGAGAATGTTCTCCTTGGTGAAGATACTAACTATGAGTTTGTTATCAGTTTGCCATCCATTTCCTCTTGCAATATTATTACTAGCTTATCATTTTTTTAATTTAATATAGACAATTTATTCCTGCGGGGCAACAGACACTTTATTTTTCGATGAAACCATGAAATATAAAGGTGATTGCTAGCAGCAACCACTTCATTAGTTACAGATTTCTTTAATGTGGAATTATTTAGATGACTGACTTTAGAGATTGTGCATATTTACTGATAATGGACTGTAGAATTGTGCATATTTACTGATAAAGGTGGACTGTAGAATTGTGCATATTTACTGATAATGGTGGACTGTGGAATTGTGCATATTTGCTGATAATGGTGGACTGTGGAATTGTGCATATTTACTAATAATGGTGGACTGTGGAATTGTGTATATTTACTAATAATGGTGGACTGTGGAAGTTTTTTATGATAAATGTTCTCAACTGGGCAGTTTTGCCATTATGGGTGCATATGGTTTGTTTCATTGCTTACTGGAAAAAATGTTCAAAACAAATTTAAAACATCCTGTAACAAGTGTACTGTATTGTACAAGGAATATAATTTTAGTACAATGAGGAAGGTGTATCAAAGAGCACATGTATGTTTCATATGCAAGGAGCCTATGATTCGAAAACAGCCCAAAATTAATCTTTATCTGCCACTGGCAAAATGTATTTTCTTTGAATGTGGGTTTCAATGCTGTTTCAATGAATGTGAGTTTCAAGGGCAGAGAAGTTTTAATGCTAAGTTTTCATTGTGAGACTGCATTGCTTTGTTTAACAGATGACTTAGTGTTTGTGCTGTAAAATACAAAATAAAACTTTCAAATGAAGTCCAACTCATCATAGAAGTAAAGCAGTATGCACATTAGTGTTTATGGTAAATGGAGTGAAATAGCCAAGTATAATGGTTCATTGGAATGGCTGCAGAGGCTCCATTCAACCATTATTTTGTCAGGGGAAGGGCAGCAAACTCAGACAGGCCCAGCTGAACTATACCTCCCAACTGTCCAGATTTTCAAAGAATGAATAGATTTTTGCTTCTTATTTTTGGTTTGTTCATAAAATTTGTAGTTTTAATTCCTAAATGATTTGCCAGAAGTCACTCTAAGTTTCAGACTTCATAACCTTCAGAAAAATGCATGTTAAAGTAAGAGCTGTTCTATCAACTGTCTCAATTTATACAAGAGCAATTTTAGTACTGTTTATATGTGCCCCAATATATTTGGCCTTGTTCAGATTTACTGCATTAACAGGTTGAGAGGTACATGCAAATAAATTGCTTTATAGAATTAGGCATAGCCAACCTCTCAACTGTCCCCAATTTTTGGCTCAAAATGTTGCTCTTCCCCTTATAATCCCTCCAAAAATAGCAATTTTGGAAGAAAACATGGAGGGTTTACAATTAAGAAATAACTGTAATAATCAAAGTTATAGATTACTTGAAATGCATGTAGATTCTTTTATATTTTGTCAGCTGCTCAAGGTAGCAGTACTAATATTAAAGTGTCCCTTCTTTGACAGGTAGCAGCTGTATTGTGTGTCTATTTTATATTTTTGCATCAATGCTTTTTGTCCATTTTTCATAAAATTGTGTTTTTGGCAAATTAGTGACATCACTAAAGACTGAAGTTAGAAAATGACAGACATTTGAGTTTCAGATTTTATACCCTTCAGAAAATTCATACTAATGCAAGACCTATTCTATTATCTTTCTAAGTTTATTAGAGCAATATTTAAAATTGTCCTTATTGTTGGGCCTTTGTCCCACTTCTGTGTATGGCTTTGTCCAGATTTCTTGCTCTTGAGGTTGAGAGGTATGACAAATGTGTCAGGGCCATCACAGTCAGCCAGTGAGATTTCAAATTGTGACATGCTTGTTGCACCCCACTCCCCATGTAGTGACTCTGGATGTGTCCAAGCAAGGCAAGGAGTAGTTGTATCTACCTTGGATGGGGAGGACACACTGCATAAGTACTACAGTGGCTTTTCATCTGTCCTTGATTTTGCAGAATGGTCTGGTTTCTGTCATATTTTTGTACTGTTGATTTATGCTTATTACTCAAAGTGCCTGTTGCTCTGTGCTTTTAAGTAGCAATGCTTTAATGACCATAAGGTAAGCTTGTCTGAGATCGTAAGATGCAAGTAAGCTTTAATAAGCATACTGTTAAAGAATTGCCAACATTGAAAGCCTTTCTGTTGTTGCCATGCAGAGAATACTTGACTAGATAATGTATAAGCCTTGGGTATTAAAGGACAGGATTCCATTATTTTAAAAAGCTCATTACACTTGTTGGAGACTTCCAGTCATCTCTACAGACTTTACCCGTAAACTAAACAGAATGCCAATCATGTGTGGTCCATAACCTGTACAGTAATCCTTTAAGCAATGTATCTTGAGCTTGTTTCTTGTTTGCTTTTCATTTTTACTTTTATCATGTTTTCCCCATGAAACAAGTTGTCAGGCAGCAGGTCTTTTTGGATAAGAAACATTTTTACAAGTGGGGGCATCACATAGATTTCTACTTTCAGCATGTTACTTGGTACTTTAATAAAGCTGAATATATTATAATTAGGACTGCAGTGCAAGGAGAAGTGGTTTGAGTTGAGTGCTTCTGGTTTTTCTTATACTTGATTTTGACTGGCATTCCAGTAATGTATTTAAAAAGTAATTTATTTTTTCATGCCTCACAACCTTTTGTTTCCATCTAGATATTAAGTAAGCTGTCATGCAGCCAATGCATTGAAATATTTTTATTCTTCTACACTTATTTTTGTCTTGATTGGACTTTCATAATGATGGTTTGCCACCCAGGGCAGCGTATTTAATTAAAGTTAGTTTTTTGTGGTTTTGTGCATAGCTCCTCCCCTTTCTGGTTGACCACACCCCCCTTGACCCCACCCATTCAGCTGTCTCCTGCAGCCCCCCTGTGATTTGAAGTCACCAGCCGCCACTGCCTGTACCTCTGAGAAGTATATGCTGAACAGAAGGGGTCCTAGAACTGAGCCCTGGGGAGCGCCACTTGTAACCGGTTTAGAGTCGGACCTAGCTCCTGCAACTCTCACGATGTGGGTTCTGTCCGTGAGCCAGTTGGCAACCCATTTTGTGACATAGGGGTTTATGTTCAGGCTGGTAAGCTTGTCTATAATACCAGAATGGGGAATGGTGTCAAAGGCCTTTGCAAGGTCTAGGTAGGCTGTGTGTACCACCTTTCCCTCATCTATAGCCTTGATAACTGTCTCAAAGAGTCCACCAGGTTTAGGAGGCATGATCTGCCCTTAACAAAGCCAAACTGGGTAGGGTCCAGTGTTTGGAGGTTCCCAATGTCTCTGTTAATGAGTTCAATGATGATGCGCTCCATAGCCTTGCAGGTCAAGCTAGTCAGGCTTATAGGGTTATAGTTCCTGGGGTCTTTTGTGGCTCCACCTTTGTGGAGCAGAATAACCATTGCTGTGCACCACTCTATGGGTGCATAGCCTGTGGAGAGGAGGAGTTTGAACAGAGTGTTTAGGTGAGAGGTTAGTTCATCTTTGAGCTCAAGTAGGACACAGCCTGGGACACCTTCCAGTCCCATTGATGCTGTGTTTTTGGTTTTGGAGAGGGCTGTTTTAACCTGAGTGTCTGTGATTTCAGGGGCTCTACATTCTTCTGGTATAGTTATGGGCCCTTTTGGGGGTGCGAGGGGGGCAAAGTTTGCACTGAACCTGTCTGCCAGGATGTTGGTGATATCGGTCGGTTCAGTGCATTTTGTGCCATTCTGCACTAACTCCAAGCAGATCTGAGCATTGCCACTTAGATTCTTGACATAGCTAAAGAATGCCTTGTGGTTATCTTTGGAGTCCTTGGCAATTTTTCTTTCAAAGCTAGCCTTGGATGATTTTATGAGGGTCGTAGTTTCTTGCTGATATTGATTAGGGATGTCTTCCCTTCTTAGGATTTTGCTCTTTTCTGTACTAGTTTCCTCCTTCTGTTGTATAGCTTGTTTATGGCAGGGGTCCACCAGACTGGTTTCCTTTTCTTGGAGGAGTGAGTCTTGGTTTTGCTTGGGATACCACGATCCATGCATTTTTGTAGGTGCCCGTAGAATGAATTAGTAAAGGGTTTTGCAGCTTGGACAGCATTATCCTTTAGCATGGTGGCTTTGAAACTTTCCACCTTGGTCTTAAGTAGTGTGAAGTTTGCTTTTGAGTGGTTTCCTTGACCAGGGGTGGGGGCGGAATGGGGATATCCAGAGTGATTTGTTTATGGTCAGATCTAACCAGTGAGGGGTTGACCTTTGGTGTGGAACACCAGTCACCCATGTTGGTGATGACCAAGTCCAATATGTTGTCACCTCTGGTGGGAGCGTTGACCAGTTGATCCAGGGCATTTGAGTTTATAAATTCTAGGAAATGTTGGGCAAGGGAGTTAGTACTTGAGTAGTTCTCCTACTTAATGTCTGGGTAATTGAAATCACCCAATATTACGGTGTTTGGTAGGACCTTTATGTTTCCCAGTGTTTCCGGAAATGCAGAATGGGGGTCCTGGGACATGGTGGGTGATCTGTAGCAAGCTACAATTTAAATTGAAATTTTCTCCATTGTTAGTTGCACATGGATGATGACATCTCTTTCCTTTAGCCCCACAAACTCTTGCCAGGGTGTCCCCACAAGCATAAAAAATCTCTCCACATATACCAGATTCAAATCCCAGTATAAAGCATACCTGATGAAGCAAGCTCAAAGCAAATGTTCTTGCAACCATACAGGTCACATAACCAAAATTAATTACTATCTCTCCTGTACCCTAACTGCCTTCTAGTCATCACTGCTTAATTTCTCCTACCTCAGACTTGTATATATTTCCATGGGCTCCTAGATAAGTACTAGGCAAGCTGCCATTGTGGACCATTTTAAGCCTAGCCAGTTTCCCTTTTTGTGTTTGAAATAACCTATCCCATTTAGTTATAGATTGGCCTTACCAATACCATGCTCAATAATTATATATATATATATATATATATATATATATATATATATATATATATATATATATACATACATACATACATATATATATATATATATATATATATATATATATATATATATATACATCTATATGGGTCTACTTCAGAAGAATGAAATCCTACATTACCGAAGATGAAATGAATGAGATGACATTGCCAAAACCTTAGTTTCACAAATGACCAAAATGCAGAAGGATTTCACAGGGTAAGTATCCAACTGGCCATATCTTACAAAGAAATAGACTGCAGTACCTCAAACCCACCCAGGTGGCATGATACATCCCCCAACACACCCCCAATGTGGGACACTGTGCCCCCCACATTGCCCCTAACTAAATATCCCAACTCCAAGATTGCACTACAGTGGGGAAAAGGGCAATTTCCACTTGTTGGCCACCTGGTTACTTACCCTGTGAAATCCTTCGGCATTCCAGTTGTTCATGAAACTGAGGTTTCGGTGAAGTCATCTTATTCATTTCATCTTCAGGAATGTGGGAATTTGGCCTTTTCAGGCAGACCTATATATATATATATATATATATATATATATATATATATATATAAAACATTTTTTCCCTAATGACATCAGCAAATCTAGTATATAACTGAAAACTGCAATTATGCCTTATCAAGATCAGTAGTCTTCTGTGAAGATACATCCAAGGTAATAGCAATCTTCTTCTGTGTTATCTACATACACAAGTCTTCCCACCTTCAGGTTCCCTAGCTAAATGGTTACCTTTTTATAGTGTAGATTTAGGCCTGAGAGCACTGCGAAAATGCAAATTAGGTGTGAACTCATTAGAATTGCTGAATCCCAAATTCTTGGCTCTGTATAGCAGATATAAATAGTACAGGCCCACCCTCACTGTTTATTGCTAATGAATTGCATGTGTGAATGATTACTGGTAGGGAGAAGGAAAACACAACAGCAATTTACACTCCCTAACCTCCATTGGATGTGTCAGCCAGATTACAATTACAAAGTGTACAAGCAGTTGTATCAAGGTTTAAAATGTAAGTAAGCAGCATAAATTTCACAGTTTCTGTTCAGTAATATTCAACCTCCTCTGTATTTGTTAAAAACTCTAAATGATTGCCATTTAATATTCTCACACATTTTAAGGATGATACAATATGTCTAACACAATGCATGTTTCAGATTATTGCTCAGATAAGAGAAGTATGAACATCATACAAAGATAAGGCAGAGTTGCATTTCTGCAAGCAATAATCATAGATGGTTGTGTGATCACTCATTGTACTAAATCTGAAATGAACACATGTACAAACAACTCAGAAGTGCCATATGTTTTGCTAATACTTTGGATGATTCTGGACTTGCATGTATGTACAATGATTTTCATTCCTGTTGCAAATCTGTTTCAGTGGCAAAGATGGATAAGACCGCCTTGCTGTGTTTTGTAGATTCATTGTTGTGACAGTTCAAATCCAGGCTTATGTAAAACTCGTTCATGTGTACAAACAGTTATTTTGTACTGTTTATTTTATAGATCTTTTTCATAAATAAAACAAGTTTAGCTTTGTTTCTCACATTTCCACGTCAATTACCATCATGCAAACCTGGACTAATGGCTCACAAACAAAGCAAACAAAATACCTGCAGACAGGATGCAGAAATTCTATATTCCAAAAAGGATACATTGTCACATCTTTTGCTTTCTATCATGCAAACCCACTAAGTGGCATTGTGTGACAGTTACAACCTTCCCCAACACCTGCAGGTCTAGAACACCTTCAGACAGGAAGAAAACAGTAGACAATTTCCAAACAGATACACTCTATCAAGTATGTTGGGTATCTCGCAAATGCTAAGCAGCATTGTGTGGTGCTTAACAGACAGAAGTTAATGAATACAAAAATATCCAACTCTTGTTTAACTATTCCTGTGGCAGCATGTGTAAATGCAGGACTGCATTACAGATCATCCTGAGTTCTAATACAGCAAATTCCAAATACTTTATTGCTGTGCTATTTTAAGTTATATTAAAAGTCACATGAAAAAAGTTATTACACACTCCCAATTTTATTAAGGGTTGTACACTCAGTTTTGATAAACTCATGTGAATTTTTGTGTGAGTGAGGATATACTGGCTAATATGTTTCTGTGATGCTAATTGTGTTCTCTGGCCTTGGATGGTCTTCAGACTTTAATAATACGCATACACAAAAGGATATATAAACGAGGACCTTGTCAGTTCACACACATACATGGTTAACCCCTCAGTCTACCATGTGTATTTATATGTAAATAATGTGTATAACTGAGCAGCACTTCTTCTGTGGCAAGAATGAAAAACTACTGCTGTGGAAGAAAATGTTTTGGCTTTTATACATAGGTTTGAATCCCACATTGTAAAAAATAATTTTATTAGTGTGTAAGGTCACACAAAAATATGTCAGGTCATAAAATGTATGCCCCAGTACATGTCTGCAAAGTCAAATAACCTAACAGTTCCAGCAGCAAACAACCCTCAAACAAATGCCGCGCCAGATTAACCTTCCAATTTCAAAAACTGCTTTTCTCTCTATTTGGCACTGTTGCTCTCTGCTTAATGTCATGCAAATGCAGTTGGCATTATGGTTTGGGTTTGGCCATTACCAGTAGATGCAATAACTGGCACTGGCGGGAAATTGTTCTTAACTATTGATGTTTTCCCTGCTCAGACATGTCTAGTAGTAGAAGGGAAGGTTCTCAATTTAGGGCACAGAGGTGGAGTGTTGAGGAGTTCAGAATCTTCATTGGACTCATTGTAAAGTGCCACAGCTGAAGGCTCTTGTGGGGGGACTATAACTGTTCCCAGCACAAGTCTGAGGCTTGGAATAGTCTGGCCAAGGCTGTCTGCAATGTGACTGGCATTCCACACACTGAAAAACAGCATAGGCTTAACTTTAATGACCTGAAAAGGTGCAAGAGGGATACACTCAACCACTGGTAGGATGAGTTCAGGACTGCTGACATCCCATAGTTGTTAACTATACTGATAAAGAGAATTTATAGTAGATAGAAAGCTGCATACAGGCAAGACTGGTATGCATAATGCACATGTCCTGTTCTCTTCTCTTTATTCCACAGCCAACCCAGAGATTATGGCAAATAGAGAGGCCATGCTGACCATCGAGAGAGACTGAGGGAAGCAAGAGGTATGTATGCAGCACAACAGAACTATTATTTTAGCAAAATTATTTATTTTCTGTACAGTTGTACCAAAGTAAGCATGCATATCCTAACTGTAAAAGTAAGCATGCACTGTAGTGCAACACACCTGTAGGAGTCAAGTCTAATACTATAGCCAGAAATTCTGGGTTCATATACCACAGCTAACAAATATATAGCAAAATTCTTTAAAGATATTACATAATTTAATTTCAACACAAGTGGCATAAATACCCTGATTTTAACATAATATGTATAATTGGACCAAGCATATGTGCAATATATGCATTTGCAAGGACTGCTTTCAGCAGTCCTAACTTATTGTTTGTAGTTGTTAAGAAGTATACTTAAATATAAAAGATGAGATAAAACATGTTATTATTGTGATAATGCATTGTATGTCACATATGGTATTAATTTCACCTCTTTTTTTCTCTCACCCCAACCCATATCCGTCTTTTTTTCTGTGTGTCATCAAAACATTTCCATGTTATCCATCTCTGAAGAATAACAAAATGCTTTACAGCACAGGGAGGTAGGCCAACCCTCATGGCTCAGCCTGCCCCTGCTCCACTGTCTCCTGCACTGGCACCCAGCACATCTGGGACCCAATTTTACAGTACTGCCTCTGCTACCCCTGCACTACCTCAGCCCTCCTCATCAGGTAGCACTACCCCAGCAGCTAGTGCTATGGTACCCTTCAGAACTGCTGGAGGTGGGGATTTTGTCACCCACCAATAGATGCTAGGGTTGGTGCATAGGGTCGTGCACAGCACCATTGGTGCATGTCTGTGTCAGATGGAGAGGCTGTTCTCAGTCATGGTCCATAGAGAAGATGTCAAGCATTCCATCAGCCAGTGGATTAAGGGGACAGGGATGACAGTCCTGCAGGTAAGGACTAGATTCTCACTGTCCCCATGTTTGATGGGCATGGGCATCTGTTGTTCCCTCCCTAACCAGAATTATGGTGTCCCCCAACCTTTTGTGCCCCTCAACATCCATGTGTCTTGTCTTGTTTCTCCTGTTTTATTTCCTCACCTACTTTTCTTACTCAACCCAGAAATACCTATGTCCCTTACCAAAGACTCATCTAAAAAAAAATGGGCACCTGTCCCACAAAAAATATCACCCATACATAGTTCTCCACTTCACATGCAACTCTTCTTGACACAGTTGATTTGGTCCACTTGACTATACAACATGACTGTGTTGTTGTTGTCACCCCTCTGTGTTGAGGTGACAGTCCAAATTCAGCTAGTATTCTGTACATATTTTCATGTTACATGGGTGAAGACATGGATAGTTATGGTTCTTTCCTACCTCCCGCCTGCATATTCCTATATTGCTTTCCCTTTGTTATTCCTCCTGCTTGCCCCCATTTAACCCCTTTTCTTTCTATCCCATTTTAACACCTTTAATCTGGTCAAAAAATAGAATCACACACAACACACATAAGTAAAAAAAAGCAATGGAGCCCATCACTTTTTGGTCTCTGTGTTTATGCGGAGTTTGACATCATGCACCAATGCCAAGCAATGGTGAATGGCTCTTCAATGGTACACTTACCTCCACACAATGTTGCTTAAATATGCTGCACTGAGGCAACACACAGTGAATGTGGAATATAGAATAATTTCATTGCATTATAACTACATATTAAAGCTATTCCATACACCTGGATTTGAAACTTAAATCATCTGGGCTCCACTTGTTGCCACAGAGTCAACTAAGCAGCAGGTGTGTTTCATACACTCAGTACTTAGAACTCTCAGAATTTTATCAATAAGCCTCATGTTTGCTCACCGCTTAACTATGTTCAAACAGGGAATGTGCATCTCACATTCTCAAACACTTTGCCATCAATCAAGCAAACCAGCTGCTCAGTGGTGCACTATCTAAAGTTTACATTAGCATCTATTACTTACATTTACTGTCCGTTTAGTCTACATGCCATGAATGTACATGTAAAAATACAAAGGGAAGGCACTTTTTAAGAAAAGAGCACATATTTCCACTGCAGCCATTTGTTACCTCCACCCATACACTTCAAACTTGGTCTCTCAGTACTTATTCACAAATATCTCAACTACACTACAAAAATACATAACAAATGCTTTCTTATATATGATGCACACCTTTATAATGATGATATACATTCAGATTTTCTAATAATTATAGAAATGTGGACAGCTGTTTGCAAATAGTTTACAAACTTGTCTTTTTAAGGTATACCTGCACATTTGAAAGACAACAGCAGATGATGCACTTTGCACACTCATCAATGTGGTAACATGCAGATCTTTAATATCTTGACAGTTCAACATGCCTACACATCCATTTCATGCAGGCCTCCCAATGTCTTCTCTCAAATATCCAATGATAATGTCATACACTATAAATTGTCCTGCAGCCTTGTAAAAGTCTGACTTGTGCTGTGGCGCTTGCATTAAATACAGAGGTCTCTATTCAGTGTACTTTGATAGGCAGAGCATTCTATACTAGCATATGGGACACTGCTATTACCATCTTCTCCTCACCAGATACTGCTGATGTCAACACTTATAAAGTGTTGTCTAAGTCAGGCTTGTGCTGTGGAACTTGTGTTAAATAGGGAGGTCTTTAGTAGGTGTGCTTAGATACCTCACTGCAGTCAATTGGTGTGTGGGTTTCTTCACTTGGTTTACATTAGAGAGAGGGCTACTGCTATTACCATCTTCCTCTCAACAGACTCTGCTGAAGTTATCAGCTGTAGCTCTCTCTCTCAAGCATGTTCTGTTAATGTCACAAGCTAGGTTAACATCCCTAGAGAGAGTGGCTGTTGTGCCACTAGATTTGCAGATGTGCAGCAGTTCCAAAAAAGGCAAGGTCAGAGACTGGCCTGTAGGCCAGGCACAAGTCACCTCTCAGCAGCCTATACAATGCAGAGTACAGTGACAGGACTTTCACTCTATCCATGTACATCATGACACAGTTTGTATGCCCTGTATTTTCTTGTTGAGAAACCCCTGTGGTCTCTCCAGCTGCTGCAGGTGTCGGTTGAGGTACATGCAAAAGTGAGCAGTGTAGTCTATTAGTGGTCTGATGAGTGCTGAGTACAGTAGTGTTATAATATCCTCACACCTACAAGTGATGCCCCAATTTATGAGGTGCACTATGTAGAAGGCTTTACTTACCACTGTGGATACATTGTGGTCGATGTTCAGACTGCTATCTACCTGTGTTCCCATGTGGCTTGGGCACCAATCATTTGTCTGTGTTAGCTCCTCCTGTAATATATTAACATAATTGGGAGGCTCAGTGATTGCACCAAACTTGCAACCATCAGCAAACTTGGTAAGCCAAAGGCTATCTAATTTAGCCTGTACTTCTGAAAAATAGAGTCCAAACAGTAAAGGGCCCAGCACAAATCCTTGTGGTACTCCACTGGTGGTGGTTCTACTAGTAGAGGTTGAGTCACCATCTTTGACAGTGTTCTGTCAGTGAGCCAATTGGCAAACCATCTATTGATGTAAGGGTAATCACCAGCTGGGAAAGTTTCTCAATGATACCTGAGTGGGTGATTGTGTCAAAACCCTTGGCTAGATCAAGATAGGTGGTATGTACTCCCTTACTTTCATCCAGGGCTTGGATGACTTTCTCAAAGAAGTCTACTAGGTTTAATAACCATGATCTACCCTTAATGAAGCCAAATCGGGTTGGGTCTACAAGGTCACCTATATCCTTGTTGATAAGGTCCATGATGATTCTTTCCATGGCCTTGCAGATGAGACTGGTTAGACTTATAGGTCTATAGTCCCCAGGGTCAGTCGATGGCCTTCCTTTGTGAAAGGGGGTTACTGTTGCTGTTTTTCCACTCTGCTGGAACAAAGTCAGTTCTCAGGGATTGGTTAAAGAGCATGCTAATTGGGTCCACTAGGTCTTGTTTTAGATTGCTTAGTAAGCAAAATGGGATATTATCTGGCACCACTGAGGCCATGTTTTTAGCCTTGGAGAGTGTATATATGACCTGATATCTATTGATAATAGGCAGAGAACTGGTGTCAGGTATGCTTTGGGGTATGGCCGTTGGGGCCAGGAGGTTGAAGTTTGCACCAAATCTGTCAGCTAGCATATTGGCAATATCGCAGAAACCACCGCACGGCACAATCCACCTTCAATGTAGCAGCGTTGTGTACACCAAAAACACTCCTTGGATATAAAAACAGTATGAATTTATTGAAACAACCAAAACGACTAAGCGCTTTCGCCAGCAATCTGGCTTCTTCAGAGTCGTTTGTTACATCTTTAACCACACATATATATCCTACACAAACTAATTTCATTGGTCAAAAACTCATTGCTACTGAATAATTAAAAACCTTACTAATACTTCATTGTTCACGAAAAATTGTGTTCACTTTATATAAATACATTCTTGCTCATTTCAATATATTTATCTAATAAATAACAGTGTAGCTATATTACTAAATATCTAATACAAAACAATAATCAAGATTACAAAAATTGCTGTTAAAAAAATCTATCTACTAAAAACATAACTAACTGTGGTTAACAAACTGAAATTTATGAAATGTATATCAACCTTGAAATCTGCTGGGACCTAAGTTTTAACAGAGGTTTAAGGGAAATAAAGTCATTTAGGCCAGGTGGTTTACAAGCATCCAGCCTTAGCTGCCATTCTGTCTCTAACGCTCCTACTCTACTAGAAACATCACCTCCTTCACCATAGTCCCATACTCGCCCTATGACAAAAAATATAAACTTTTTAAAAAATGCACATCTATTGCTGTGTAAGAAAAGCGCATTGTGTAGATCCTTCTTCTTGATAGATCTTATGTGCTCAGCTATCCTGTCACGCAATCTCCTGACAGTTTTACCTACATAATACGCCTCACATGATGTGCAAGTTGCCAAATAAACCACATTCTTTGTCAAACAACTACACTGCCCAGGACATCCAATAGTGTATTTGTGCCCTTCTACACAAACATATGTACCCTCATTAATGTACCTGCAGCAATTACACATCCCACACCTTTTCATGACAGATTTATATATCTTCCTATTTTTCTTTTCCAAAATATCTTTCATATTTTGGCCTCTACTATATACTATCACCGGTCCAGCTCCTAGTATATTCTTACTCTCCTCACCCAATACCGTATCCCATGCAGCTCTCAATATATTGGACAGTTCAGGTGACCTATGATTATACTGCATTACACATCTTAAATCACCACTTTTCCCCTTTTGTTGTTCATTAATCAAATCTACCCCACTACACAAAATAGGTGCATATCTACCGTTTCTTTCCCTTAATACATCTTTCCTAACACTAAGGAGTAATTTCAAGGGATACCCTCTATCCAGGAACATCCCAATCAATTTAAATAACTCCTCTTTAAATGTACTATCATTGCTCACCAATCTTGAAGTCCTTATCATTTGTCCCCTAATTACTCCTTTGCGCTGATGAAAGGGATGGCAGCTGCTATAATGTAATAGTGAGTTGGAGTAATTCTCCTTTCTATAGATGTTACTCTCAAATCCTCCATTATTCTTAACAATCATTAAATCTAGAAAAGTCATCCTTTCCTCATGCCATTGGAAAGTGAATTTCAAAAATCCAGTTGTTTCGTTTAAATAATTAACAAACTCAATAGCTGATTGCTCGTCCCCTTTCCATAAGATCAGGATATCATCCAAGAATCTATTATACATAATTACATTATCCGTGTAATATTTGGATGAAAAAATATGTGTTTTCTCCCATGTCAACAACACTGCATTTGCAAACACTGGGGCACATCTCGCACCCATGGCTACTCCTGATACTTGCTGATATAGCTCTCCCTCAAACAAAATGAAATTGTTTTTCAACACAAGCTCCATTAATCACGCAAGAAATTGGCCTTTGTCCCTTCTATAAAACCACTCTCAATCATAGCCTCATAAAACATTTCCAATCCTTGCTCATGCGGTATGACAGAGAATAAGTTTACAACATCAATTGTAAGAAATCCAAAAGCCACATTCCCTGTCTCTATTTTCCTCAATCTGTCCAGGCAGTGCCATGAGTCCCTTACAATGTGTTGAGCTGCACTAACCACATCCTTGACAGCCACATCAACATATGCTGCAAGGGTTTCCGTTTTCGATCCCCGTGCAGAAACAATAGGCCTAAACTGTAATTTCACTGCCCCCTTGTGAACCTTTGGAATACCAAACAGGTTAGGAAGTCTCGGAAACTCTACATGCAAATAATTATATTCAGTTTCATTAATATATCCCTGAAACAATGCATCATGCAGATATAGATCAATTTTATAGTAGGCCCTGTTAACCTCACCCCTTGAAACAGCGGCATATGTATCATCACTATTCAAGATGGCAGACATTTGTGAGATGTAGTCAGTGTTGGTCATCACCACCATCCCTCCCCCTTTGTCTGGCTTCATGAATCTGTACAGTCCAGATTTCTTAAGACCGTCCAGCAATTCCCTCTCTTGCCGTGTTAAATTATCATTCACATAGTGAACATTACTAAGAGTTTTCCGCATTTGTATTTCAACTAACTTTTCAAAACCCAGTATCTCAGAATTAACGGGAGGAATGAATGTACTCTTTCTTTTAAAATTACTTGTGCTGTTAACAGGGTCTGTATTTACTTCCCAAACTAACCTTTCCTTGTTTGCAAAAAACATTTTCAAGTGCATTTGCCTTGTAAACATTTTAACTTCCAACAATACATGAGCTACATCAAGCTTAAACATAGGTACAAAACTAACACCTTTGCAAAACAATTCAAAATGTGTTTCACCTATAATCAGATCTGTGTAATTGTAAATACAAAAACCTTTTTTCTTTACCAACTGATGGTTACTACCTTCAATTATCACAATATCATTATTATTTTCTACAAGAATATCTACAATTTCCACATAATCTTTTTCAACTGCAGGTGTCCCATCCCCAGTGTATCCATTTTCAATTGCAAAACATTCATTGTAATCCAAGTGCTCAAAGTGTATATATGACCTGATATCTATTGATAATAGGCAGAGAACTGGTGTCAGGTATGCTTTGGGGTATGGCCGTTGGGGCCAGGAGGTTGAAGTTTGCACCAAATCTGTCAGCTAGCATATTGGCAATATCCTCCAGTGGAGCTTCATGTTTGCACTCTAACATTAAGCAGCAGAACTTTGTATTTATTCACAGTACTGACTAAGTGTTTTCACCCATATAGGGCATCATCAGAGTCAGTGAAAATAACACAACATATAACAGCAAGATGTTGTCCCATTCGATTCTCAGCTAGAGCGTCATCTGTGTGGAGGCATGCGTGAATGGGCAAACATTAGCGGACCGGAATTCCGCTGTGGCGACCCCTGACCGGGATAAGCTGAAAGACACAACAACAGCATAATTTAAAAACAAGATTCAAAATCACATAAACCAATCAGTAGTCCTACTTAATAATTCATTCTAATTGACTTTCATGTTAACCCTTCACTATCTATTTGGTTAAAATTTTTTGAAACTTCTTACAATAAAATCAGTTGTTAGCATAACTCATGTAATTTACATTACATAAATAAAAACAGTATTTCATACCTTAATTTCAACTCAAGATAAATGTGAAAATAAAATTGATAATCCTGGTAACAAAATAAAAATACAAAATAATAACAATAATCATGCCTGTGTCTAACTGTAAAAATAATTAATATTTGTATATATATATATATATATATATATATATATATATATATATATATATATATATATATATATATATAAATCCCAAAAGAAAATGGTGCATGCAAACGTACTGGTTAGGTGCACGAAGTATAAAACACAAATGCCCAACAAATCTTCAGCACTCTATAACAAATTCAAGATGAACAGACGCTAAAAAAGAAGTTTATTCTATTAAGTGTCTGCACCTTATAATATTTGCTGCTTGTTGTTGTATGTTCTTGTATTTAAATCCGGGTTTCTGCCTTTTAAATTACACACTGATGATGCTTTAGGCTAAACCGGTCACCGGTCTGTGTAACATGGTGCAGGCTGTGCTTGAATAAACTTCTTTTTCAGTGGCTGTTCATCTTGAATTTGTTATAGAGTGCTGAAGATTTGTTGGGCATTTGTGCTTTATACTTCGTGCACCTAACCAGTACGTTTGCGTGCACCGCTTTCTTTTGGGATTTATGTATTCTTTGAGTGCTGGTACATACTAAAGATAACTCATATAGACGGATGGGCTTGAAGAAATTTCAGAGGCGATATTTAAGTCCATAAGTAATCGGTAACAGCCGGAGTTTGGATCGAAGTGGGAAACCACAGGTTTCTGCATCAATATGGTGGCAGGCACGGATTTCAGGGCTTATTTGCATAAGCTAGCAGCGGACAAAGATGATTGTACTTTTTTTACTGCAACTTCTAAGGTGCGAGACATGGTTAGTATGAGCAATGAGGCAGGTCAGTCGGACTTGCAAGATGTGTTTATAAAGTTGACTGAATCCTCTAAAAATGTACGTTCATATGTGTGGCATTGCAAACTTCTTAAAGCCTATTTGTCAGCGAAAATTGCTCCTAGGGGGCTAAGAGTTTATGTTGAACCAGGGCTTGTTAGTGAAGATGGAGAGTTTATGCAGAAATGGAGGGCCATACAACAAATGGCTTCCAATATGTTTTTACAGTTGCTAGTTGAATATTACGAAAAGCAACTGCCGGATCTTCTGTTGAAGCTTGAGGCTTGCTATGAACATACCAAGGAACATATTAATGCTCCTAAATATCAAGATTTGTACACATAATTTGTGATTGATATTGACAAGTATGATCAAGATTTGTGTAAAAGAAAGATGAATAAATACCAGAGGGATGTTAATGACTTTAAATCGGCAACGGTTTATTCTTGGAAGAAACAAAAACGAGGGGTGAGATTTTTGGATGACAAAAATACTGTTAGGCCTAAACATAAAAGGGTCAAATCTATCCTTAGGAGAAATGGTACTTCATCCAGTGCCTCAGAGTTTTTTTTCCACTATTTCCAACACTGATACGGAACCTGAAGTAGGGGAGATGCCTATTATTACTTCACCAGCCTCCAAGCGACATAAAATCCCTTTAGGAGGGCAGGCCGTAAGCATCGTAGAAAAGTCCATACAGAAGATATTCCAGGACAGTCTGCATCACTAATGGACACTATCCCAAGTTCTCTATCTAATGATGATGTTAATGAAGTTAATGATGTTAACAACTTAGTCATTAACTTAACAATGCATAATTTTTCATCTAGTGAACTCAGTGTGTTAAATAAAGGTTTGGGATTTGTGCCATCTTTTTATGTGTCTCATTATGACATAATAAATGATGCAGAATTCTGCAGAAATTTAAATTTAAAATATTTCTTTGCACACAAGGAAGGGGCTTTGAAACAAACTGGTCAAGAGAGTTTTCATTTCAAAAAATCAGAATTTGTACCCCCTTATCATAGCACTATAAAAACTTTTGAGCAGTTAGTTTTAAAAGATTTACATGTTAATCAATCATGTATTTTTTGATCTTGTACTGACAATTTGACTCAGTCTGAAAAAGAGGCTGTTAAATCTTTGGCAAATAATGAACACATAGTGATAGTGGGAGCAGACACAGGTGGAGCAGTTGTTATATGGGACAAGGAACATTACCTACAAGAGGCTCAGCGACAGTTATCTGATATAGTTTTTTACTCAGTATTGCCTACCAATCCTGTACAAGAATATAAACTGGAAATTGATAAATTTCTTGAAGAGGCTAAAGAACAAGGGGTAATTACAGCCTCTTTGTTGACAGTTGAAGGTTGAGGTACCATTACCTCAATACTTCTATTTGGTCCCTAAGATTCATAAAACACTTCACAATCCACCTGGGCATCCTATTGTGGCAGGGAGAGACTCATTAATTGAACTATCTTATCTATTAATGGCACCCTCATATCAGCCGACTCTACTACCAAACTGCTAGGTGTCATGATTGACAACAACCTTACCTATGATTGTCACATCAATAATACCATTAAAACTGTAAACAGAAAATTGGGCTCCCTCTACATAATTAAAACATTCTTAACCCCAACAGCCAAAGTTACTCTTGCCCACTCTCACCTTATTTCAACTCTTCTCTATGCTTCACCAATTTACACTAACCTGAAGAAAAACAATCTCTCTAAACTGGCTAACACATATAATAGTATTGCTAGATTTGTGACTGGTAATCAATTCAGAACTCACCACTGTCTGAACCTACAGCAACTTCACTGGCTGGAATTAGAAAATATGTTGCTTCTTTCCCAACTTTCCTTTGTCCAAAGAGCTTTCTATCAACCTAATAACACACCTGCACTTTCCAAACTTTTTACCCCTTACTCTAACCTGAATTCACTTCGCTCCTCTAGCAAACTCCTAGTAACTTTAACTAAATCCAACAACCTTGCTGGTGACTCCCTTTTCTCCAATGCCATTGGTAAACACTGGAATCAACTTCCTATTGAACTTACTTCGATTCCAACTCCTGTTCTGTTCAAACAAAAACTTAGAATTTACCTTAAAAATCACTGGTTATGTCCTTGCTTTAACCCCGACTAAAACTCTAACCCCCACAAATTTCCTCTACTCTTCCCTCTCCCTCTCCTGTTACCTTCTTTTTACGTCTAAGTTATACTACCGTCACTTTATAAGAGTTACCTCTCTAATATCTTTCTCCTCCTTCGGGTTCATTTCTTATTACTGACAGTTTATAAATTTAACTGATCTACTCACTCTTTTCTTTTTGAATATCTTTTCTTTTTACTTTCTTTTTACATCCTAAATATTAAATAATGTGAAATAAGTTTCCACTTTTATTTCGAGAATGTTGAATCCTATGATGTTATACTGTATATTTGTCTATTCCCACCTCATTTTATTTCTGCTCATTTTTTGCATACTATGTAACTGTTTTTATCTCTATATGGAGCTTTTCTCCCCGGGCCTCTACTAAAAATGGAAATATATCCAGTTAGACTAGCCCGGTTAACAAATGTAAAATAAATAAAAATAAATAAATAACCATTGTCTGTATACTTAGAGTATAAGCTAAAACAGCTCCTTCCACTGGTTACAGCTAGGATCAGGGATACAAAACAGTTTTTGTCCCTGATGGACAATTTACAAATTTTGTCCACAGCTTATTTGGGGACTTTAGATGTTCAATCGTTGTATACCAGCATCCCACGAGGGGGGAATTAGGGCTATACGATATTGGATGAAACAATCTAGCTTAATCATGGAGGAAGAAAGTGAATTTTTGATACAACTTCTCAAATTGGTGTTAGAGCATAATGTTTTCTTGTTCCAAAACCAATGGTATCTACAGGTAAAGGGAACAGCAATGGGGGCTACATTTGCCCCAATTTATGCAGACCTGTTTATGGGATACCTTGAGGTTCAGTACATCTACACTGCTCCACCATGTTTCAAAAGTAAACTCATTATGTGGCGTAGATACCTGGATGATTGTTGGGTTATATGGGGGGGGGGGTGATGAAACTGTTTGGCATTCCTTTGTGGCATACCTTAACCTTAATGAACATGGTATCAGATTTACTGGGGGTATCAACCCTAAGGAGGTAGATTTCTTGGATGTTAAGGTCAGAAAGACAGGAGATGGTACTTTGGCCACTGACTTTTAGAGAAAACCATTTTCCAAGAATGCTTTTTTACATGCCAGCAGTTGTCACCCCCGCCATGTAATCCAAAACATACCAGGGTCACAATTCCAAAGGGTTAGGAGAATCTGCTCCAATGAATCGGTATTTGAAGCACAGGCTTCAGATTTAAAAACTCGATTCATTAATAGAGGTTATAACAAAACTAGGGTAGAAGCAGCCCATATGTTATCCAAAAATGGTGATAGAATACAATTACTGTTGGATAGAGAGCTGAATGCCAGGTCACAAGAAGAAAAAGTGAGATTTATTACTACCTATGGCACTAATACGTTTCATATTAAGGACATTATTTCCAAATCAGTACAGTGGGTAGTACTTATTGTGGTTTTTGTAAATACTGTAAATTGATGGCTAAAACTAAGCCTTTTACATCAGTTAATACCAAGAGGGTATTTAATATTAAACATCTGATAAAATGTACCAGCACGTGGGTCATTTACATGGCTGCATGTCAGTGAGGGGCATTTTATATAGGTCAGATCTCATGTACATTAAGACAGAGAATAGCCCTTCATATTAGTGACATAAAGTGTCAGCTGGCTCGAAGTGCTTTATACAAACACAAGGCTGTTCATACCACAGCCCATTTTGTGTTTGTAGGCCTGGATATGGTAATTATGCAAGATGATAACATTTCACTTAAACACAAAATATTGACTGATAAGGAACGTCGCTGGATTGTTAATCTGGGGGCTCTCTTTAGACCAGGTTTAAATGACCAGTGGTAGATATAAGACAAGTAATAAATGGGGTTAAATTTCAGGTTTGCAGGTTAGGTGTTTGGATTTTTTTATATACATCCTTTAGTTAAATTTGGAGTTGTTATATAAATATCAGGGCACAAATGATGTTAATGGACACATATCTTGTTGGTTATTATTTTTTAAGTGGGCTCTACAGTATAGTGATACAACAGAGAGTGTGGGTAGTGTTGAATTGACTTAACACACTTATAATAAAATATGTAATGCTGTAGTAACACTTATTATAATATCCAGAGTATATACATATGTATTTTTCCAACATTCTATTATGGATTTCATAGTATAACCACATAAAATAGAGGGTGGAAGTGTATATTAGTATACATATCCCCATGTATGAGAGTATATACATGTAAATAAATATATATTTATATGTGTATACACGAATATATCTTTTCTTATATAAAGTTGGGAATTTCTATTTCTGGTTACATAGTGATATGTGCCTGTATATCCGGGAGTGTTTATGTGTTTATGTTTTATATGTTTATTCATGTATTTACTGTAAAAATTGGGGGATCAGTGTTTAGTATTAAGTGTCTGCACCTTTAAATATTTGTTGCTTGTTGTTGTATGTTCTTGTATTTAAATCCGAGTTTCTGCCTTTTAAATTACACACTGATGACGCTTTAGGCAAAACTGGTCACCGGTCTGTGTAACATGGTCCAGGCTATGCTTGAATAAACTTCTTTTTCAGCGGCTGTTCATCTTGAATTTGTTATAGAGTGCTGAAGATTTGTTGGGCATTTATATATATATATATATATATATATATATATATATATATATATATATATATATATATATACACACACACACACACACACACATATATATATATATATATATATATATATATATATATATACATATATATATATATATATATATGTGTGTGTGTGTGTGTGTGTGTGTATATATATATATATATATATATATATATATATATGTGTGTGTGTGTGTGTGTATGTCTGACCAAGGACCAATCACTAACCAATTGAATATCAAAGTAAAATAAATAATAAGAAAATGAATACATTAAATATCAGTGTATAAAAATCTATTTCTATATAAACAGTGATTTGTATTTCAAAATACAAGCTAAGGATAAAGTGTCATTAATGCCTGGCAGTGTACTGGCATCTAGCCACAACTACCACAGACATTCCTTAACTTCTAATACAGTTTTGTAAACACCACCAAAATCACTTTTAAATAGTCTGTCAATAACAAAAAATATAAATTTCTTAAAATTAGTACATTCTTTACTGTGGTTAAATAAATCATTGGTAGACTTTTTTGTTTTTGATGTCCCTGTTGTATTCAAGGATTCTCTGTCTCATCTTCCTCATAGTCATACCTACATAGAACACAGGGCAGGATAAACAGGTTGCCACATATACCACCATGCTTGTATTGCAATTGCAATAACCAGGGCTCCTTAGTGACCTCTTGTAACTACTCACTTGAACATAAGGACCATCATTAATGTATTTGCAAGTTCTACACATGCCACACTTGGCCATCCGAGCTGGCCTTTGGCATGTTACCCTGGATAGTATCTCAAGGACCTCCTTTAAGTTTGAACCCCTGCTGTTAATAAATTTGTGGCCATCTCCAAGTATATCTTTCAAGTCACGTGAAAATACACTATCCCATACTAACGGAATAGTATTCTTAACCATATTTGTTGTCAAATTATATTCAACCACCATAGCACCACTAAATTCAGGTCCTACTTGTTCATTACCCTTTATGGTGATGTTTCTTCCTTCATCAAATAAAATAGGTCCAAAATCTCTCACTCTTCTACCTATTATTTCCTGTTTAACGGAGTGTAACAACTCCACTGGATATCCTCTTTGGGCAAACAAATCAATTAAATTATCTAACTTGGCCAGGAATCTGCCTTTTTCACTAACTATATGTGAAATGCGTATCATCTGGCCTTTCACCACATTTCTTTTCATGTATTGGGGGTGGCAACTCTCATAATGGAGAAATGAATTGCTATATGTCTTTTTCGTAAATATATTAGAATGTAAAACCTCATCTGACCTATAGAGATGTATATCCAAAAAATCGATATTGTCTCTATCAGCCTTACTGGTAAATTTCAGAAAAGTAGTGGTTTGGTTGAGATATAAAAAAAAATCATCAAGCTCACCTCGGGTGCCCTTCCGTTGAAAAAATATATCATCCAAAAACCTAAGATATATAATCATATTGGACTTAAACCTAGATGTCAAAACAAATTGTACTTCCCACTCTGCCCATACCAAGTTGGCATAAATGAGTGTGCATCTGGCACCCATAGCTATTCCAGTAGATTGCTTATAAAACTCACCCTGAAAACTGATGTAATTATATAAAATACCATTTCCATAAGGTCAACAAGAAGACTTCTCTTTACCTGATGTAAACCACTGTGTTTGGCTAGACTATTTTCAAACCAATTGAGGCCAGTCCCGTGTGGAATTACTGAAAATAAATTCACTACATCTTCAGTAACAAACCAGAATTCATCCACATTGATGTTAGCCAATGACCTAAGGCAATGCCACGAATCCGTCAATATATGTGGCAACTTGTCCAAAATGTTTTTGCTAGTAATGTCAATATAAGCAGCCAGTGGTTCAATTTTTGAACCCTTGGCTACCACAACTGGTCTAAATGGAGGATTTTTGATATATTTGTGTGTCTTTGGAATACCAAAGGTATTGGGCATAATAGGATGCTCCACTAGTAAGTAATTGTACTCTTCATTAGTAATAATCCCTTCACACAGGAATTCATATAGCTGCCAATCTATTTTTGTATAAGCCCTCTGCACTTCAAATTTAGATACCAGCTCATATGTGTCAGTATCATGCAAAATGTTTTGCATTTTCCAAATATAATCAGTATTAGACATAATAGTAACACCACCCCCCTTGTCGGGTTTCATAACCCTGCAATGTTTATTTTGTGAAAGTTCTTTCAAACAAAATTCTTCAGCAGATGTTAAGTTTTTGTTATTATGTAGTGGTGTTTTTTCCATCACTCTTCTAATTTGTGTGTACATAAACGTCAAAAACTGTAATCAGGGGGTTATGTGGTGGTATGAAAAGGCTACTTCTTTTGACATTAAATCTCTTTCTATCTCTGACAATTAAGAATTTGTTACCAAAGTATAACCTCAAATTTAATTGCCTAGTGTATAATTTCAAATTAATAAGTAACCTACCCACATCATAATTAAAATGGGGTACAAATGAAAATCCTTTTCTCAAAAGGCTGACATGACTATCAGAAATTGTCAAATCCAAGTAATTGCAGATTTTAATAGTTGTGTCTCCACATATCGATTTACCTTCACTAGTCTGAATATTAATAATATCACTTAAAAAAGTATCAGAACCAGCATTGCTGTCACTAACTGGAGGTGTTTCTCTTTCTGAAACTCTTACATCACACCGACAACCAGTAACTAAATTTAGTTCCGCTGGTAATTGTTCTGTCTGTTGTACCAATAATTGTTGTTGTTGTTGTTGTTGTTCCTCCTCTGTCCTCCTCCCCTCCAAGTACCTCCCTGTTGAAAGCTTTGTGGTTGAGGCGTTCTCATTTCTGTTTGATTCTGTTGCAGCCCCCGATTTTTCAATCGGTCTGATCACCTTAATGGTGGTGGATTCTCTAAAAAAACGACATCATCAGCATTATTATTTGGTGCTTCATCCGATTCTTCACCCACTAATGTAAATGTCGCTCCGCTCATTGTTTTCCCTGGTATTTCCATACCTAGTTGGTATTGGATAGCCCCTTTTTTCTCTGTGTTCAGTACTGTCCCTCACTATTTTCTTTTGCTTTCTTTCCATACTAACTTTAACAAATTTATCAGGAACAATCAAAATTCTATCAAACCTACTTCTATTGATTTCAAATAATAAACCATTCATGATACTTTGCTTCAAGGTTATCAATTCATTTTTTAGAATTGTAAGTTTGTTAGTGTTGTCCCTAATGATTATTCTCATCAAGTCTAAACCTATTCTGTCAAACAATTCCAATAGGTTCTGATATGTTTCAGAGTTTGTCTCAATACCCTTTGGGAGATTAAAAACCCTCAAACCTTTTGGGTCTTGATTTAACTCAATGGAACATTCTTGAAACACGTTGTCCATTTGTAATGATTTAAATTTTTTAGCTGTTTTTTCAAATTTCAACATTTGCGTATTAAAAGACCCAAGGTCAAGGTTCTGTTCCCTAGATGAAACATCTCCCAATACTGGACGTACCAAGAAGTTCTCCAGATCTAGTGAACTTTCACCCAGTCTAACATTCCTTTCCCTCTGCCCTGTTCTATTAGGGTTTCCATTGACAATATTAACCCCAACCAAATGTGTGGCAACCTGTTCTCCTCTAGTGTTCTCTGGTGGTGTATGTAAAGTAAATAACTCCATCTGAGAGTCAGTAAGACTACCATTAGCTGCATTGTTATTAGTATTGTTAGACTGAAGCAGCGTAATGATTTGTCTGGATATATCCAAATATTGAATCATTAGCTGCTCCATCTAAGAAGTAAAGAATCTGTGTAAAACTACACTATACACTCAGATAAGTCAATTAGTCAAAACGCAACCTTTGTTTAAAAAATTAATTAATAACCATTTACATATAAATACTTCTAAATCTTAAAGAACATGTACAACAGTGCATCTGTGGTGTCCAAATACTTTCAATCACACATAGCACTAATACAGAGAAATAGCTATAAACGTTTAGTTGTTGTTGTAAAATAATAATGTATATATAATATAATATTGTTAGTAAGCATATAACAGTTAAAAAACCTTCAGAGCATGTATTAAATAAACCATAACCAGTAATTGGTTCAAATCAATTAGTGAATAACACTAGGGTACACAAAAAAACTTAATAGTATTTCAAATCTCATATATTGTAAACACATATATTAATCACATATACCAATATAGCAGTCAAATTCAACACAATCCTGCAATCGTTCTTGTCCCAACACCACGTTTTTTCAAGGGCCTGTAAACAGTCACTTGTAAATCCTTGTAAAGTAACGTTAAATACAATGTCAATACAAGGTTTGAAGACTTTAAAGAAAATGGTAACACTAAACACTATGTGCTTGACAAGTAACAACTAACACTGTTTTAAAAAATAGTTGTAACATGATAGCGTAATATCACATTAAGCATTCAAGTCAATGCACAATACCGTGTTTGCACTGCGTGTAGTTACATAAAAAGAAAATATAAACAGTCAATAAAGTTCGAGCCAGTATAAAATGTTGTATCAAAACACGCTACTGTTCTGATACCCTCGGCCAATGTCCCTTCGTGTTCGCCACAAAAAAACAACTTGAAAAAATTTATAAAACCAGGAAACAGGATTGCTACAATAACTCACTATGTTCCAAATGCACTCCTGGTCATACAAAACTCGAGAACGCTGGGAAATCCAGACTTCCTGTATACTGTTTCATCAATCAACTGTTCAGCCCCGAAATCCATAAAGTAACCTGCCCAGAGGTACAGTGGAAACATGTTAAATCAAATGGCAAGATTGTTGCAATGACACACTGTGCTCAAGGTGCTCCTAATCTTACGAACATCAAATACACTTGGAAAGCCACAATGCGTGTGTGCCATCTCCTCAATCAACTATTCAGCCTGAACCCACAAAATAAACTGTCCTTTTAAAAGTAAAGTTCAGCAAAATTGGTTAAATGTTTTAACCCTCACAGTCAACGTTGAGAACCAATGGACAAATCTGTATAAAAAATGCCAAATAACTAAAGTGTAGCAGAACTAATAAAATAAAACCAGATAAATCTGTAGTACACCAACATCGACTTTATTCACAGTACTGACTAAGTGCTTTCACTCATATAGGGCATCATCAGAGTCAGTTAAAATAACACAACATATAATTTAAATACGAGATTCAAAATCACATAAATCAATCAGTAGTCATACTTAATAATTCATTCTAATTGACTTTCATGTTAACCCTTCACTATCTATTTGGTTAAAAGTTTTTGAAACTTCTTACAATAAAAGCCAGTTGTGTACAATCATTGAATCCAACTGTGATATTAGTATAATACAAACAGCATTAACACACACAAAAGATAGCTGCCACAGCCATGAAGACACATGAAATGAAACAAAATAATGGGAGGATTTGTTACTTTATTAAAGCAAATGCACAATCCAGTGATAATGTAGACAGCACACCCCTATGAACAGTCCAGGTGGTATCTGACCTGTATACTGAAGTAGATGGTTATGCATAATGTCCACCAGCATGTGTCCACAGTGGTGACTAATCCCTTATATATAACACAACTGCTAAGTGCAGGACATCCACATCAAAGGCCATTATAGTTCCATAGTTCTCTGCCTTCATCACACTAATAACAATGCACCCCTTTTCATGTACCTCCCTACACATCTTCCAGGGATGCGTTACTCAAGTGTACCACATTTGCCTCAGTGAGCAACAACACATTTTACTGGCCATACCTAAGTATTCTTTTTGTTACATAAACATTACTGTCTAATGGTGTGGAACACCCATCAAGGTGTTATACCAGATGCATGTGTGATACCTGTTCCAATGATGCACACAGTATGTACATAGCTGTTTGACAACATTGATGGCATGGGTTACATTCATGACAGTGTGAATTGTGCTCCCTCTCTCTCTATATATATATACATATATATATATATATATATATATATATATATATATATATATATATATATATATATATATGTGCCATGTACATCTGTTAAGTAGCCTGGATTGATCATAATCTCATATACAGGTATAGCTGTGTCCCTCCTAACACCTCCAGCAGATGTTATGGTGTTAGGACGGTGTGCTTGATTACCCTCATAGATTGCTGATATGTCATAATTGTTGTACAAGTGTGTTCATGCAGAAACATCTATGATCACTCACAATCACATATGTGATGTCAGAGACATGGCATTACTGGTGGTATTATGCTGATTTTGTTCATGGTTCTGCATGCTTCTGTCTGCCATTGTCCATTAACCTGTTACTATGTGTCCCACTTGGTTTAGACCTGTGATGACATTATATTCATATTCAGGCAACTCATTTTGCACTGCTTTACAATATGCACATAATCCCTATTGTATATACCATTCCAGATATATGTTCTGTCCATTGCTAATGTCAGGATGCTTATATCACAAAGTATCTGCCCATTGATATGTCATCATGTTTGACAGTCGCATAATATGCAGTAACTGTGCAGTCCGTACTGTATCATGTCAATATGTGATTACTGTTCATGATACAACTATCTTCATTGGCATGTCCTTATCTGCTGTACATTAATGTTTCACCTGTCCTCTTCCCCTGTGTTAATTCCTACAATTCATCTGCGTGTCTCTTTTCAATATACACATATACACACTTCCCCTCACTACTTGTTTATAATGCAGTCTATGACCCTTGCTGATCATTTACACAACTTTTATTCAGTATGTCTGACACCAGTTCCCTCACTACTCTGTACTGTATACACTTTCATGTAATGTGTTGGAACGATATACTTCGCTTTATTAAAAACCCTGGTAGTCCTTGTGTCTTTCTGCACAATCCCACAGACTGAGTTTGCCTGTAGGCAAACAAATATACATGTCTGCAGGTGTTTGTGTTGCTTTATATGGTTTCCTGGCCAGCAGCAGTGAGTTGCCAGCCACAAAACTGGACTTGTTTACGTTTAAATGTTGTGTGCAGCATGCATATGTAATTAGCACTGCTGCTTACCACAAACATATAAACTCTGTGTAGGCTTCACCCTAAGCCTACACAAAGTTTATTGAATCCCCAGGATTACATTTTAAAGGCTGCGAAACACACTCTTTTTTCAAACAAAAAAGTGTGTTCACGCTTTTAAACATGATCTTTAACTATGATGTATTGTCACTACACTATATTTAGATTTTGGTTACTTCCATTCCAACTTCTTATGTAATCTATGCAATGCAATTTTTGTCTCTTTGTTATATTACTTGGATACTAGTTGTCTCATTGGAAACCTGAAAATGGTCAGTTTTGATCAATGCCCTACTTCAGTAAACAAATATAAATAAATAAATAAATAAATTCTCTATTACATTCTTATAATTTCATCATTTTATTTAAATTTCAAGTATGCTTTAAACTTCTTTGCATGTTTAGTCTTCCTTTACCTACTGCCACTCTTTTCTCTCCTGACATAATCCTTAATGCCTGTTTACCTGCTCTGTACTTTATGGAATAACCCAACCAATCTGTAGTCTGAGTATTCTTCTAGTGTTTCTTACAGATTCACCTTTTCACCTACTTACAATGTTTCGTATACTTACATAATTCTACTTATCTATGTGGTCACCCAACACCCATCACATTTCTTGTCTCTTGTACTTCCTATCATGTTTACCTGCACATGTTCCATTTTGCTCTGTTTCCAAAGCCAGTGTCACATCTTGTCAATTTAAAATCATATCTTTCTGTTTTCTTTTCTGTTTCAAGAACTTTGATCATTACTTGTCATATGGTTGTCTATTTCTCTAGAGAATTCAGGATTAATATTCCAACAACACATTTACCATTCATAGCTTATTATAATAAGACTAATTTAATTTCTGCAGATAGCTCTCATCACACAAAATTTCTGAGGGTATTATATTTGTATGACAGACATAGGTAGCATAGTTCATAGGTTCATAGGAGATTACTAGGCTAATGGTTTAATAGCCCTTACAAGCCTAGCCAATATAACATGATATTACCCAATATATGGCCCCTACGGGTAAGAGGATGGCAGGGATCTGTACCTATGTTTTGAGTGTCTTACAGATTGCCCCTGTCCATAAGTGACATAAGCACCATCCCAGGTGTGAATTTGCGATTCCACAATCATTGATCCAAATTTCTTTTGAAGAGGGCCATGGGAAGGGCTCTGCTTAATGTCAATATGAAGCCTGTCCCAAAGAAGGGGCAATCTCTGAGACACATATCTGTCTCTCCAGCATGTTTTGTTTGAGTTGATTAGTTTAGATCCCTAGATCGAGTGACCCTCATGCTGTTTGACTTGCGGATGTGTAGCAGATTCATCAGGGCTAGATTTGTGGTGTCCTGTAGGACTGACATAAGTTACCCCTTAATAATCAGTAGTATACAAAGTAAAAGGACAGAATTTTTAGTCTATGTACATAGTACATGTTGTTTACACCATGTATTTTCTTTGTGACCAACCACTGAGGTCACTTCAGCTGCTGTAAGTGCCTAGTGAAGTACAAAATGGCTCATTGTACTCGATTATTGGTCTAATGAGGGCTGAGTACAGTGGGACTATAATTTCCTTGGATCTGGATGCCATACCTTTTCTTATAAGTTGTGCCACATAGAAGGACCTCCTCACCACTGTTGGCACATGGCGGTCAAAGTTCAGGCTACTATCTATCTGTGTAACTGAATCTCTCAACTTTGAGTCTATTCTTAGGTATCTCATTGGTTAACATCTCTGCCTTGGCGTTCAAACCTAACCTTCAGATATTGTCTATGTGGAATTTTTATAATGTCAGCATAGGATTTTTCCAGATACTCTTGCTTTTTCATTCCACCTAACAAAAACATGGCTGATTGAGATTGTCTTCTATAAAATGTCCAGAAGTATTACACTTAATGTCGCCCCTTTGGCCTTTGTTCAGCTTGTAATAGTCTGATACACAGTCTGCTTAAATGAGTAACAAATTAATACATAAGATTAATTTGAAATAACATGATTCATCAAACATAAATAATGACCACAACTCATATTACTTTTATTTTGGAAAGGAACATTAAGAGAAATGCTGAATCATGTCATAAAACTATTTCTTGCTTTCTGGACACCAGTACTGAATCCATCAGTTGGTGTTCAGTGTGATGAAGTAGGGTAGTCCTGAATCCCAAAATGATCTCAAGATTACAGGTGCTCTTTGTAAATAATTTACTCTTCTCGATGCATGTGTCTCAGAATGTCAGATGTACAAATCATGTTACTCGTATCAGAAATATGATTTAAGTATGTCACCCCCATTCTTAACATCTGTTTATTCATTATTATTGCTTCGTAGGGCAAACATGACAATATCATAGTAGAAGGGAATTGCTTCCTGAACATTACTTTCCTAATTTCAGCATCATTGTGGTTTTCTTACAATCAGATGAGTATGGTCCCAAATGAAAACTAGATGATGTGAGCATTGCTGATCCCACCAAACTTGCCACTGGTGTAGTCTCTTTTCTACAACTTGTGGTCACATCTGCTTTTAGGTTGCTTACATGTTCCCTCACTTCACATTCATAAGAAAAAGGGAAAACTTTTGTGTTAATATAATAATACAGGGGAAATACAGCAAGCTTATATTCATGTCTCTGCTGACTCAGAAAGGGTCTAGAAGGATTGTTCTGATTTTTCCTATTAGGGATTTTTGCCTTTTTCATAACATCCTGAAGAAGCCTTACTTCCAGAGATCTTCTGTTCAGTCTATTGTACTACACAGTTCACCCTGGTCTACAAAAAGTCTCCCAGTGACAGCAGAATGGGTGGTGCAGAAATTTATAGCTCCTCCTTTTAAGGAATAAACATGAAAGTGCATTTACCACAGATAAGGTTGCCACCTGTCCTGTTATCAGTGAGACACTCATGGGTTAAGCTGCCTCATCCCATTGCCCACTGTGCAAAGTAGTGGGACTTGAAAAGTCCCAATTTTCGATCATTGTGGAAAAGCCGGAATTACTTCTAGCTTTTCCTCGGTAATTGAATTATGTCATCAACCCAGATCTGCAGGCAGAGCTATTCCCTGTTAGGTCAGGGTGTTTTAAATCATGTCGCAATTAGCTGCAATTCATGAAGGGGGTAGGGATTGGGGGAGGAACAGCCTTACAAAGATTGCGGCTGTAGAGCAGTTTGTTTTTAGTGCTTCTAGCCACTAAAGAAAAAAAAAACAAGATTTCTTTTTTTCTTCCTAACAGCCAAGCCAGCCAGCTATCCATGCATTCATCCATCCATCCATCCATTCATCCAGCCAGCCAACTAACCATCCAGCCAGCCATCCATTTGTCCATCCAGCCATCCTTCCAGTCATCCAGCCAGCAATCCAGCCATCCATTCATCCAGCCAGCAATCAAGCCATCCATTAATTCATCCATCCAGCCAGCCATCCATCCATTCAGCCAGCCAGACAGACAGACATTCATTCATCCAGCCAGCCATCCATCCATCCATTCAGCCAGCCAACCATCCATCCATTCAGCCAGCCAGCCATCCATTCATCCATCCAGCCATCCAGCCAGTCATCCATCCAGCAATCCATCCATCCATCCATCCATCCATCCATCCATCCATCCATCCATCCATCCATCCATCCATCCATCCATCCATCCAGCCAACCATCCATTCATGCATCCAGCCAGTCATCCAGCCAGCAATCCAGCCATCCATTCATTTATCCATCCATCCGTCCATTCATTCATTCATCTAGCCATTAATCCATCCATCTAGCCATTCATCCATCCAGCTAGCTACTCCCATCAAACAGCTAGCCACTCCAGCAGCTAGCCAGCCAGCTATCTAGCCACTCAAGCAGCAAGCCAGCCAGGTAGCTAGCCACTCTAACAGCCAGCCAACCAGCTAACTAGTCACTCCAGCAGCCAGCCAGCCAGCTAGCTAGCCACTCCAGCAGCCAGCCAGTCAGCTAGCTAGCCACTCCAGCAGCCAGCTAGCCAGCTAGCTAGCCACTTCAACAACCAGCCAGCCAGCTAGCCACTCCAATAGTCAGCCAGCCAGCTAGCTAGCCAGTCCAGCAGCCAGCCAGCTGGTGTACCCATAACAGCATCTTCTTCACCACTCCTGTGGTGACATCATGGTAGATGGTGTGGCCAATGCCATATTGGCCACAGCCCCATGTCCCACTTTGGCCTGCTTAAAAGGTGGCAACCCTAACCACAGAGACTCTTAAAGTTCCACTCCACGGTGTAGAAAAAAACAAAAAATAAACTGAAAATATAATTAGTGCTTTCATTTTAATATTTAAAACTTCTTCAGATAAAAGCAACTACCAAAGCTGCTGTTTAAAAATGGTTTTCATGTGACATCACGCATCACATGAAAGCCGAGCTCTCTTCCACATTTAAAGTGGTATAGTAATTTTTAACAAACAAAATTCAAAGCAAAAAAATTGTAAAAAATACAAGCTGAAAGAAATGTTATAAAATATAGAAAGTATTTTAAAAGGATCTATATTTATATAAAATATATATTTACATACACGTTAAAAAATCAGACACATTTATTTCTGTAATGTGTTCAGTTTCAATAGGCAGCTTATAGAAATATGGTCAATCCTGGCCACCTGTCTGCATTAAGTTTCATTTGTCAGAACAACTCACACTTCTATAAAAGTAGCTGCCATGGTCCCATACGTTCATCCAGTATAACTTTTTCACTGATAGCAAATCTAAAAAGTGACCAGGTGTCTCATCAGTATGTTTAGCTAACACATTTGTCTCATTTTTGTTTCTAATGTCATTAATATGCTCATAGATCTGATCTTTCAATCTACATTCTGTCTTGCCAGTTTAGTAGGCTGGACAATTCTGACACACAACAACATAGACCACAGCTTTAGTACAACAGTTAAACTGACCTTGCATGGAAAACTGATGATCATTAATCTTAAAACATGTACAAGCTAGTATATACTTACAGATAGAACAACATCCACACTTTGTCATTTTATCATTTTTACCAGTGACATTGGCCTTAGTTCCAAAATGTTCAACAATAGATTTCAGGTTGCTACCACACGTATGCACAATAGAGGGTTTGTCACCCACCTTTTCGAAAATATTCCTATCTTCCCTCAGAATGCCCCAATTTTTATCCAGTATTTTCTTAATTGTAACCCTGTCAGCATTATATGGTGCAATCAATGCACAAGTAAATTTAGTAGTATAGTCAGAGTTAATATCAATATGAAGTATGGGCGAATGGTTAGTGCGACTGCCCCAATTAGTTTCGGAAACCAATGGATTCAAAAAGGGGTGTTCTTGGTTAGGTGGGTTGCTAGAATGTTTTAAAATAGGGAAAAAGAAGTTTCTTTCATGTTTGTTTATAATTTCATACATCAAATGGGTGACAAAATAAAACAAGTCGGGTAATCCTTAGCAACAAACATGCTTTTAATGAGCTCACATTCATTCAAAAAATCTTCAGATTTGGACACCATACATGCAGCTCTAACAAACTGACCCTTCACAACAGCAAATTTATGGTGGTGGGGTAAAAGCTAGAAAAGTTCAGATAAGCATTTGAAAAGGTGGGTTTAAGGTAAATTTGGGACTCATAACTACAATTTCAGTGTCTTTAATCAGTAAAATGTCTAAGCAAGCGATACTGGTGCAGTTTATTTCGTATGTAAACCTCAGAAAGTTTGTAGTTTGATTGATTTAGTTAAAGAATTTTAACAAAGCTGGCAAAAACGTTGTCCAGGTAATGAGTGTATAAAGAACAAAAGTACATAAAGTCAGAGTTAAAAAGAAACATTTCTTCCCATTTTGTCATCATGATATTAGCAAACAGTCCCCCATAAGACGAACTCATATCCACCCCTGTGCTTTGCAAAATCTTTGTCAGGTGGAATAATAGTGTAAAGGTCTTTAACATCTATTGTAACAAAAAGACAGTTGTTTTTGTATTCAAGAGAATAAATTTTGCTAAGGAAGTCCCAAGAGTCTCTGCAAATGTGTGTTTCTTGAAGTAATTAGTGCTTCAATTTTTCTACTAAGAGCTTAGCACTGGGCTGCGTGATTGATCCCTTAGCATCCATAGTAGGTCTCATTGGAGGTTCCTGAATGTTCTTATGAATCTTTGGATTTAGTGGGAATAATGGGTGAAGTAACATTCAAAAAACTGAACTCATGCACGTCAATAGTCTTTTCTATGAAAAGGTCATTCAACTTGACCTTGACCTTCTTGTAAGCAATATTAAGTTCATTAAGCGACACATTGATATGAGTCTCCACCAAGTAAATCACACATTCTAGTCATATAGTCGGCTTTGCCCATATTGACAAAGTTGCCTCCCTTTTCTGGTTTCATAAGCCTTATTTCATAGTTACTCAAATCTTTTAACAATTGTTTTTCACATGGAAGTAAGTTTTCTGTTTGACTGCTTCCCCTTCTTGGTTTAAGTGCATCATGAAAATGTAATTCACAAATTTGTGCAAAACATGCAATTTTTGGATGAATAGGGGACTTAAAGGTGCTGGATATCCTAAGATGGTCAAGTAGACCAGCTGCTTGATCAAATAAGTTAAAATTCATTTTTCTGATGTCCTGCTTTAAGTCCATAAAAAGAAAAGGGAGATTTTCATGTACACTCGGTATAAAAGTCATGCCACATTCAAATAAATCAGCACAAGTGGTGTCAATTGCAACAGAAGAGTAATTATAAACTTTAAAATAATTTTAACCATACCATTATTAGAAAGTTCAACAAGTAAATTTTTACTTACTTGCTGTGGGAACCCTTGTGTCTTGAGTTGTGCCAGTATGTTTAACCCTTCTGTGGTTGAGTCTGTTGTATGTAGTGATGTTGGTGGTGGTGGAATAGTTTCACCTTTATACTTTCTGAGCCTCAAGGTTGAGGAGCACCTAAAGGGTCCCTGCCGGTTTGACGGTGGTGCTGCTCAAAATGAAATACAGTTGTATCATTAGACAAAGCTCCATCTGTAATTTCCTGTCGATCATCCAAATCATCACGTTGCAACTCTTGTCTGTTCACCCAAACTTTTGACAAAGGGGGAGGGGGTAGGCAGTGTGGTGAAAATAGGCCAATACTTTTAAAAATACGAACATAGTCAAACTTGAGATGTTGGAAAGTTAAATCCTCAATAATAAGTTTATCGAGGGTCTGTAGTTTAGCTGTCAACTCTTCAATGAGGAGGTTGTTGTGCTTCTTAAGTAACTCATATATTCACAACCCTGTAGGTCAAACAGTTTCAGCAAATCTTGATGAAGTGGTGAATCTCTAACCAGCCCAGTTGGGTAAAGCCAAATGCATAAGCCCTTAGGTATTCATTTTGTCTTAATACATTCAGCAAAAAATGTATTGTCCAACTGCAACTTTTTAATTTTAAGGAGCTTATGTTCAAAGTCATTCAATTTTTAAACCATAGAAAAATCATGAGGTTGTTGAAAATCAGAAATCCTAATCTCACCTTGTAACCAGTCTCATAAATGAGGAATATCAATAGTCATCTGGTTCCTAGGTAACCTTAAAGGCTGTTCTTCCTGGATTTCTATTGCCTAGTTGTATCTGTTGGAAAGTGGTGGGGTAGGTAAAAATTGCCTAAGCAGGGATTCATCGGCTCTGTTCATTCCCCTTTCCAGATGAAGAGGAGAAAGAAAGGAAGAAATGTTGCCAAACTTCTGTGAGGGCTGGTCAACAAGCAAAGTTAAGTCTCCAACCCCTTGTTGCAAAATATTTATGTCAGGTTGGGGGAATAAAGATTGGGAACTAGTCAGTCCTTCTGCAGCCATAACACACAAAACAAACAATCCAAACCAAAGAATCCAAAAACTAAAGAATAGTAATGTCTTTCGGCTTTTCCCAGTTAGGGGTCGCCACAGTGAAACTCCGGTCTGCTAATGATTGGCAGTGGATTTTTACGGTGCCGAGTTCCCAGCACAACACCCAACCTTCAAAGAAGGTACACCCATTGACGCACACATCTACCTGCATGTCTTTAACTAAAGAACTAAAAAGAATAAACAAGAAATTGCATTTACCACAGAGACTCTGACTAAAGTTCCATTCCACAGTATAGAAAAACCAAAAAATACACTGGAAATGTAATTAGTGCTTTTGTTTTAATATTTAAAACTTCTTCAGATAAAACCAACTACCAAAATTGCTGTTTAAATATGGTTCTCATTTATTTTATTTTATTTTATTTTATTTACATTTATTGACAGGGAGTGTCCGACTGGACGTAGGTCCATTTTCAGCGGAGGCCCGGGGAGAAAAGCTCCACAGTTAATATAAACAGACAGTAGTTACACTGGATTACATAGCGATTAACAATATAACATAGCAATTTCTTACAACATATTTACAGATGAAGAACATAGTACATCAGTAGACAATTAGAATCTTTATCTGTGAAGTACATAACAGACATTAACAAATGTTACAATAAGAAGTTCCTGCTGTGTAATAAGTACTAGGCTTAGGAGCATCTGAGCTTGCTATAATCAAGGTAGTTAGTGGAGTGGAAAGAAAGGTAGTGGTTGGATGGGGTGGGTGATTTCCGAGTGGGAGTTGCAAGGGCATAGACAGCATGTTTTTAGTTGCGCTCACACATTATGCATCACATAATAGTCGAGCTCCCTTACACATTTAACATGGTATAGTGATTTTTAACAAACAAAATTTAAAGAAAAAAGGGTGTACGGACATAAATTTGTATGACTTTTTAACATGTATATAAATATATCTTTTATATAAATTAACATGCTTTTAAAATAGTTTCTATACTCTATAACCTTTCTTTCAGCTTGTATTTAGCTTTTCTGGCCTCTCAGCCGTGCAGGAACTAGATCTCCCTTGCTGAATTCTTTTCATCTCTCTGGAATCAGCCCACCACAGCCAATAGCCCTCTCACTGCAGGTAAATTTGTCATTACCCTACCATACCTTACTTCCAACCTCCCCCCTTTCCCACATAGGAAAAATCCCACCAGAAAGGCTCATCCAGACTCTGCTACACTTTGCTGTGAAGGAAAGGTTAGTTTGCGTTTATTTGTTGTATTTTGTATTACTTTATTGACTTTTTATATTTTGAATACTGTGGTTTGTTTTCTTTACCTTGTGTTTTACTTGCATTCTGCTTTAACTGCATATTAAAACTTCAAAAGAGACCACAGCTCTGTCTCTTCTGAGTCAGGCAGAAAAATCCCACTGTCTTTCTAGTTGCCTGCCTCTTATGTTAATCTGACCATATATCTCATTTCCTCTCTGCTTTCAATGGCTTGTGTGAGTAATCACAAAATTATCATTTTTGAAATCACTCCCCTTCAACTATTTAAATTTATTGGCCATCCTACTGTATTCCATAGTACCAGAATACAAAAGTGACCACCCCTTTCAATCCATCTTGCTGTTTTAAAAATAGTAACTCTCTACTAAACCTTAACTTTTTAATCAGGTAAAACTTGTTACCACTTTCACATCTAACTTCTCTAGTGCACACTGCAGTGTGCATTTTTTTTTCATCTTACCTTTAAGCATCCCTGTGACTAGCACTTTCTCTAATACCTGCTGGAAAGCACTAGGAAACCTAAAACTGATACAAGCACTCAACTCTCCTTGTTAATAAGGAGAAATTAATCGTAGGCACTAAACAGCCTATAATTGCAAAGTACCTTGCTAAGGTAAGGGAAATCAGCTCCTGTACTTTACAAAAAAAAAAAAAAAAAGCATCAAACCAGGCTTGTCCAAGGGTCAGCTTCTGGTGATTTCACCTGTCCACCTGGTGAATCTGGGCATACTGGGGCAATGCAGAAATTGCCTCATGTACACAGACAACCCTCTCCTCCTACCACCCAACACTACAACCTGTGAGAGATGCACTTACATAACCAAACTGGAAGCAAAGCTCTCTCCACCCAAGATTGTGCTAGACAGTGAAGAGGAGAAGGTTAACACCCACACTACACCTCAAGCAACACATAGCCCTTCTAAACCCACACCACCACCACCCACATATAGCAACACTAAATCCACATATGCAGAGGCCCTTAACTGTAACCTGTCCAAGCAACAAGGACCTCTGAAGCTGAAATGCAAACAAACACCAATCACAACCAAAGTGTCACATAGCTCACAACACCAATGTGCCACCCAGCAACAGCCCCTAAGGCAAGACAACGTACCTAACACTTTAGTCATAGGTGACTCTATAGTCCGGCACACTGATGTCCCACTCACCAGGTTGAACAAGGAGAAAATTACAGTCAGCTGCCTATCGGGTGCCAGGATCTGCCACATAACGCATGCACTCAAGTCACTCCACAACAAGTACAAATATGACTCTGTCATTGTCCATGTTGGAGTGAATGACTTGAGACGTACCTCCCTGGACTACATGAAAAGAGACATGGAAGAGCTCTCGGATCATTTGGCCCAGGCAGGTATGACCCTAGCCCTGAGTAACATCCTGCCTTCGCCTAGAATGATACCACAATATAAGGACAAAATGATTGACTTCAACAATTGGCTAAGCTTCTGGTGTCATTCAAAGGGGATCCAGTATCTGTCTGCCTGGGATGACATGATCGACAGACCATGATGCTTTGCCAGAGATAGTCTGCACCTATCGCCCCTGGGATTTAGGTTACTGGCTAAGGCTCTTGCCACCACTATAGTGCCTTTTTTAGGCAAAGTTCAAAGTACAAAACCACCACTGTAACAGGTACAAGCATGCAAAATCTGAAGGTAATGCTACTCAATGCTAGAAGTCTAAACCTCAAAATGCACTCTCTCGAGGCACTCCTAAAAATGGAGAACATCGATATCTGTGCAGTAACTGAGACCTGGTTCAAGGCTCCAGAGAGCACCCCTGCAATACCAGGCTACAACTCTTACCACACTTTCCGGCCACCAAACCAGGACCAAAACACTAAAGGTGGAGGAGTGTCTATATTTACCAAGGATATTCACACCACCAGGCTAGTTGCCCAACACAATGCATCTGAAATTCTCCAGGTGCAACTAACACTAGGTAAGACTGCAATCCAAATTGTAGCTTGCTACAGATCCCATACCATGCCCCCAAGATTCTCACTACACCTTTCTAAACATACTGGAAAATATTAAGATAGAACCAAACACCCTAATACTGGGTGATTTTAACTACCCTGCCATTAACTGGGAAAACTACTCGTGTACCAACACCTTTGCCCAATGGTTCTTGGAATTCATAAATTTCAATGCCCTGGATCAACTAATCCATAGTCCCACCAGGGGCTCCAATATTCTAGACCTGGTCATTACCAACATGGGAAATCGATGCTCCACACCTATGGTTACCCCCTCGTTAGTCAGGTCTAAGCTAATCACCCTTAACATCCACATCCCACCCCACCCCCCCGTAAGGAAACCTCCAAAAAAACTTCTCCAAAGCCAACTTCATGCTACTCAAGTCAGAAGTTACAAACTTCATGACACCCATGCAGATGGGAACTGAAAGTCTGACTGCTGAATTCTACACTAAGGCACTGTATGAGCACATCTACTCATGCATGAATGGTGCCAGCCCAAATAGAACCAAGATGCTCTCCAACAAAAAAGGAAGCTAATGTGGTGGTCCCCTGCCATAAACAAACTTTAAAACAAAAGGAAGAAACAGTTGCAGAAAAGAGGAAAATCCCAGGATGCAAAAAAACTCCCTTACCAGCCTCAGTAAGAAACTGAGATCCCGCATAAAATCCTCCAAAGTTAGTTATGAAAATAAAATTGCCAAAGATTCCAAAGACAGCCACAAGGCATTCTATAACTATGTCAAGAATCTAAATGGCAATGCTCGGATCTGCCCTGAGCTAAAACAGAATGGCATTAAATATACTGATCCCAAGGATATTGCCAATATCCTGGCAGATCGATTCAGTGCCAACTTCACCCCCCCTCTCGCCCCCTAAACAGCCCATCTCAGTACTGGAAGATTGCCAAATTCCGGTAATAATGGCCACACAGGTAAAAAACGCACACTCCAAAGCTAAGAATACAGCATCCATGGGACCAGATGACATCCCGGGCTGTGTACTACATGAACTACAATATGAACTGGCACCTCACCTAAGTGTCATGTTTAATCATAGCCTCACCTCAGGTTTCATGCCCACTGAGTGGTGCAGAGCTACAGTTATCCCACTCCACAAGGGGGGGTCCACCTTGGATCCTGGAAACTACCAGCCCATTAGACTAACGAGCCTTATCTGCAAGACCATGGAACGTATTATCATGGAACTTATAAACAAAGACATTGGCAACCTTCAAACACGGGACCCCACCCAGTTTGGGTTTGTGAAGGGCCGATCTTGTCTCCTGAACCTGATTGACTTCTTCAAATCAGTCTCCAGAGCCATGGACAAGGGTAAGGTGGTCCACACAGCCTATCTAGACCTCGCCAAGGCCCTTGACACCATCTCCCACTCTGGAATCACAGATAAACTTACTAAGCTGGGTATTAATCCCTATGTCACCCAATGGGTTGCCAAGTGGCTTACTGACAGAACCCACACTGTAAAAGTAGCCGACTCCAAATCCATCTCCAGACAAGTGACAAGTGGAGTACATCAGGGTTCAATCCTGGGTCCGCTCTTGTTTGGCATCTACTTCTCTGAAGTACAGGCCAACACTAAGGGACTCTGGCTAAGAAAGTTCACAGATGACTGCAAACTGGGAGCCATTATTGAATCCCCAAATTATGTGGATACTCTACAAAAGGGCCTTACAGAAACAGATGCTTGGTGCCAGAGCCATGGGCTCAAGCTCAATGCCAAGAAATGTATAGTTATCCCCATTGGGAAAAAACATGTACCCATGAATTACCACATAGGTGGCAGTACACTAAACACCAAAAGTGTGATAAGAGACTTAGGGACACAGGTGGATAGTGGTCTCACCTTTGATAACCACATCGCCACAACAGTCAGGAAATCCTTCTATGTGGCACACCTCATCACTAAGGGCTTTTCATCCAGAAAAAAGGAGGTCATTGCCCAACTGTACTCATCCCTCATTAGACCCATTATAGAATACAATGCCCCATTTGGTATGTACCTCTCAAGATATCTGCAACAACTGGAAAGGCCACAGAAATACCTCACTAAAAGAATCACAGGCCTAAAGCAGATGCCCTATGCTGACCGCCTTAAAAAACTCCAGCTATACTCTGTCGCATATCGTCTACTCAGAGGCGATCACTGCTTAACATACAAGGCCATGTCAAACCTAGAGCTGTTGGACATGCTACACTTAAAGAAATCCCAATCCCTCAGAGCCACACGCTCCAGGGATCTAAACCTTGTCATCACAGTAAACAAAACATGCTGGAGGGATAGGTTCCTGACCCAGAGACTCCCCAGACTCTGGAATAGACTGCCCATACATGTCAAGCAGAGTGCCTCTTTGGCCCTCTTCAAAAGGAACCTTGACGATTGGATGGGAGAAAGGAAATTCAGTCCGGGGATCATGTCATTCGCCCTGCTAGACAGGGGTCCAGGGAAGTAAATAGTGTGGGAAGAAATAGCCAGGGAATTGTTATGACTAGGCTTGTATAGGCCCTAGGGCTGACAGCCTAGTACCAACCTATGAACCTATGCACCTATATTCATTATTAGTCAAGCTGGGCCTGCTTAAACAGTGAGTCATCTGGATGGAAGAACCAGGCCAGTGACAATATACAGAAATAAAATCTTACAAACAAAGTGGAATGTATTTCAAGCACAGTATTTTCTCTTACAAGCCAATAAATCTCTCATGCAGAATACTCTTCTTCCTGATATCTGATGGGTGCACTTAATTGGCACAAAGACACTTAATGGAGGATATCAAAAATGTATGCCAAGACCCATTTGGAAAGCTGCAAAGTGGCGGAAGGTGGTAAGTTATATTACATATTATCAAATTTCAATACAGCAACAATTTCACCATACAAAGTTTGTCTTTAAACATTTTATAGACTGCTGTTTCATAATTGCTGTTTTTTGGACAAAGCCTATTGTTTCTGCCTTGTAAAGAATTAGGAACTGGTTCTCAGTGTCATCAGACAACTGTAAAAGTATTTTTTGTAAAATCAAAACAAAAAAATAAGCATCAGGTTTTCACTGCCATTGCTGCTTCCGCAGTTCCTAGTGTCTGTAGTGTGTCTATATATGTTGTTTTTCTTTCGTAAAAACACGTTTTACTCTAATGTGAATTGTTGAATTTTTTTAACATTTCCTAAAGCATGCATTGTATATTCTGACGACATACACTGTAGCAGCCTTCAGGTTGCTGTTTCGGGGATAAGCAGAGGAGCTAACAAGGGGGAAACTATATGACATATATCCTTTTTTAATTAAAGACTTTGGGCTATTCTGTCCATTTTGCCACTGTTGGCCATATTTTCTTAAGTATGGCTGTATGGTATCAGATGAGTTAGAATGATGCTTTTTTAAAAATATTTATTTATTTATTTTAAGAAAATGTACTACGTAAGATACCATGAAAGAACAGCTACTTTTCTTCATGGAAAAGGCAAAACATCACTGCCATCTGTTTCTCCTTCTCAGTAAAAATATGATGCATGATTTGTTCTGTTTGATACCAGGACTCTCATCAGTAACAACGATTAATGTTTTATTAGGTAATAACTGACAGAAAAGGGCAGTGTTATCCAGATCACAAATGCCCTCAAGACTGCAGTCAAAGGTGAGTGAGAGAACAAGGTCTAACAGCTAGCTGCAAAAAAAAAAAAACATAATATTAGCATTACCCTTTCTGAAACCAGTTGTAACCTTCAGTACATGTATTATTTAAAGGATTTGTCATCATTTAATCATTTAAAGGAACATATGAAATTTGGCATTCTATATAAAAAGGTAATAAACTCAGCTTGCACATAAAAATATCATCTCCTCGAAACAAGTTGCTATCTCAAGCTATTGAACATACTGAAACACTTTCATGAACTGTATAATAAAGGCTTTGCAATCAGTTCTAGAACAAAATCTGTAGTTCTGTTCAGTGCCACACCAGCAGAGCTCGTTTGCAGCACTGGCAACTCTGGTTCAGTAATTGTCCTGAATGTCAGACATTCATCTACAAAGGTGAGAGTTTAAAGCGGGGGCAAAGAAACTTCTTTCAGCTCTCAGAAGACAGTTCAGGATATACATGTTACTTTGCAGCCCTAGATAGACACCAGTATATCTGCAGTGAAAGGCAATGTACAAGTGGGTATCAGCGGTTCTACTATGAAACACCAACTTCCTGAATGTCGGTGTCAAAAGGATGAAAAAAAATGTCCAAAATTTAAAAGGGGGGAGGGGCAGGCCCCCATACCCCAAACTTGTATATACCAAATCCAGTTTTACCAACTCAAAGAAGGGAGAAGTCTCTCAAAACAAATGAATTATTGCTGGCACACACACAGAAATTAGCTTGGGGGTGATTATCTGTGGGAAACAGAGTTCAGCATTATGCCATTTGGCTTTTTTTCTTCATGATGCTGATGCTTGAACAATTTCACCTCAGGCATGTACAGTGGAGATGATACCAGCAGATGTCCACAGTTGTGGACATGTACGAAAAAATGTACCTGCTTCCTCTATTGATATCACTGATGTGTTTAGTCAGTGACAACATAGTTAAAGTATAATAAAATAAGCCCTACCTACCATTCATTTGCCACACAAGGGTTAAAAAAATAAGCACATAAGGTATTTATAAGGATCTGTCCTATCTGCATTGACCAAGAGATTTGGAGCAAAAGCTTTCATATTTTCACTTATGTGGTCCACACAGTCATAACATTTTTTTGGCGAGATTGGACTCTTTTTGCAATGTCATGTGGCATTTTTTAATCTGGGTTAATATTATCAATAAATTTAGCTTAATTCTGAGAAAAGAATTGTTCTCGCAGTCACTTTCCATATTGTTTACAGTACACTATCCTTGCTTGATGGCAGAAGGAGACAATCAGCTTATCTAGTCTGGTCTTTAGTTTCATGTAATGCACAATGGCCTGAATGGTGTATTACAAAAACAGTATACAACACACAAGCATAGGTAATATAAATTTGTTTGCTAAATGTAAAATGTTGATAAAGTATACAACATGCAGTTGGATTGCTACTTGTACTATATTGATTTAGTACAATTATTAGCACACATAGCAACATGGTTAGTGAATACTTAGATAATTTTGACCTCTCACAAAAACATAACAGATGGAAATTTAGCATATCAGTATATACTAGCACCAAACATTTTACTGGACAATTCCAGTGTCCTACTCAAATGATTCTCCTTGACTAAACAAAATACACAGCGCACGTAAAATTAGATCCATGTAATGTGACCACATTAATTACTTTTCTGGCATTTTTAACATTAACATAGTCTGTGGCATAGCAGAGTACAAGTGGAATATTAAGAGCATATAAGCACACTTCGAAGCATAGATCATTACGCAAGCTGGAGAAGATGCATGGTTATCTAGTCCTAAAACGCAAGTAATACGATGTTAGCTGAAGATAGAGAGTATTTAGGGTAAATGGGTATTTTGTTGCAATATTCTCACAATATTCATTTTTAAAAAATTTCATTCACTCCAAAATTTCATAAACTGCTCACTTCTTGTCTTACCTTAAATTTCACTCCTCTTCCTGAATACTGTTTACATGTACTGTTCCCATAAATTCCATTTTTGTCTATGTAATTTGCTCCTTCCCTTTTCTGAGCATTCCCACATCCAGTTCTTTTATCTCCTTTACAGTATTTAGTACTTCAGTTACAGTTAGCTTAGATTTTAATTTCCATTTTTTAGTACTTGCTTTTTTGTAGCCAATAATAAGTCATTACTATGGCTAACCAATTCAGATCCTATATCCCAGCTCAGAAGAATCATTTTCTCAGATGTAATCATTTTCCTCTATAGCAACATGTACTCCCAAAAACACGTTCCCAATTACTGTGCTCTTTCCCATCACACTTCCAGCATTTGCTGTCTGCATGGGAAAAAGATCTATGCTCCACTTCCAAAAATCTTAAACAATGAACTTCACTTTGCTACATACTTGGGAGACAGACACATGTCCACCCATTGTTTCTCTGTATAATGTCTTTCCTTTCTCTCTTCCCAATCTTTTTTAATCTCCTCTGATTGAGCCTTATAGTTATCATGCAATATTTTATATGCCCTAGTAATTATCAATTTTTAACAGCATCTTCTGCTCTAGACTCAATAAAACGACTATAAGGGCTGGTATTTCATTTAATAATCCTGTTCCGTTCTCTTTGCCTAAACTTGTCTAACCTGCAGTCTGAACTACTGTTTAGCCTCGACCCACTCTATAACCTTTTCTTTCTATTTATTTACTCCCAAAACCTTGGTACCTTTGCTAATTTTCTCCAGTATATTCTATCACCCTTTTGCCTATTTCCTAGACCCCTGTTTGCAGCCATTCCTATTGGTAAAATCTTATTTTTCCTTTCCTGTGCTGGCTTAATTCTTAGAATGATTTCTGCTACTTTATGAACAAGCTTGTTGCCAGTTAATTCTGTCCAGAATCTCACATTGATTGCTGTCCTGGAAACTATTGCCTCTAAGAAACAATTGGACTTTCCCCTCTAGATTCTCTTCATGACTTTCAGTGCATTGCTGTTAGACTTATAGGACTGTAGGGTCACAGAACATTTTCCTGCACAGCTGTTTACATAAAGATGCCACCTTCTCATTATGAGGCACTTAGGCAATGACATAGCATCTGTTTATGATTTCTCTCAGCCATGGCCTGACTCTCAATCAATGCAGAGGGAATAATATGTCTTTGCTTCAGGAATATGTCTCTGGCAGATACACCCATATCTTCTATTTGCCACCACCATAACTTAACTCACTGTATTCCAGGTGGCTTAGTCCAGATGTGAACAATACCCCCATATCCTATTTCTGCTCTCTTTTTTTCTATCAGCAGTGGTCTAAGCAATAGCACTGAAGATAAAAAAAAACTTCCTAAAGTAAAAAAAAAAAAAAAATTGGCCTGAACATCTGAAGACTTTTCTTCTGATCTTTGACAAAAACAATGAGTTTTCCTGTCCCATCTACAATTGTCAAAAACAAAAGAAACACTTCCTAAAGGCCAAACCTGAATTGTCCTGAAAGTCTGAAGGCTTCCCCTCTGATCTTTGGAAAACAAGAAGAGGGGAATATTCCTATTTCATGTTCTGATTGGCAAAAATACAGGGCAGGTTATGCAATATTCTATGACGACCAGTGTTCAGTTGTAGTTGCTAGTTTAAGTGAGATGATTGAACTATGCAACTCTGTCCTAGTTACTTGTGCTTACAAACTGCCTCTATCCTGAATACTAAGATGAGGACTGAGAACTGAAACACAATTTTCATGCAAAACTAAAGCTCTGTCATAAAATTAAATAATATAATTGCATTGTTAGCAGGTCTACTTCCCCAGATGCCAACAAACATATTTCCATTTAGAAAAGTTTTGTAGCCTTAAGTACAGTCCATAGAGTAAATTATTACAGGCAGCTCTGTAGCCTTTATAAAAACATACAAAACACTAAAACTAAACTAAAACAAACTCTGCAATGAAACAACAGTGAATTCACTCATTAGCTCAGATGTTTTTTCTTTGTTTTTTTTTTGTTGTTTTGTTTTGGTTTTTTTTGTGATGCACTGTTCTTTTTATGTATGCTCAGACTATCAGGCAGCTGATACTACAACACCTATTACCTACTACACTCCCCTCACACTTCCTATCCAAAGCCACCCCCACCTAACAAATTTAAATACTCTGTATCACTCCCAGTACTCTCCAAAAAAGACCACCCCCTTAAAAGTACGAACATTAAAACTCATCTCTATCAAACTTACAACTACCTCATGCACTCTTCACCACTGAAACACCATAGGCAGCATAGCTATGCCAGATAAAAAATGCATCTGAATATAACCCTACCACCTACAACTTCACCCACTTAATGCTTCAATCTATATTACTACCAAGACCCTTAAATTCTCCCAATCCTTCACTAAATTCTTCTACTCTCTCCACTTCCCCATACTCCCACCTCACTCTCCAAATGTCAGCACTTCTTATTCTATCCACAGTTACAATATCCTCTTCAATAATGACCCTTCCTCAAACTTGCCCAGGGCCTCTCCCACACCCACCTAACCTTAACTCTCTCACCTATGCTGTAGTCAATGTCAACATTATGCAGAATAAGCTGGATCACATCAGTACCTTTGTAGTCTCTCACTCTCCTGATGGTTCAAAAATTATCAAGTTTTTTTTCCAGATTACAACTACAAGTTTGACTCCCATCCTAGGCAAGATATGGTGGTGGAATAATGGTCCTACATAAATTCACACCCAGCATTTCTGTAATCACCAGGTCAGCCTCTTTACTGATCATGAACCAAAATGGAGTTTCACTATACTACCATGAAAGTCATCTCCCTTGCTATGCAGTGCACTTGCTTCTGTCCACTCCCTGCCACAATCACAAAATTCAAAGCTCTTCTGCATAGCATTCTAGCTGCGTCAGCTCCTAACAAGCACATAATTATCCTTGGTGACTTTAACCGTAACTTTCTTGGCCTCATCCAGCATAATATATATGAATTTCTTGCTAACATGAAACTACTCCAACTAGTAACTGAACCAACCAAATAATCTAAAAACAATATGCCAATTTACCATTATAACCTCCCGCCCTTCCAAAATTACTTGTACATACACTTACCAACCAACCTTCACTGGCCACTGACGAAAACATTCCACAAATAAAACTTGAAAATAATTCCACCCCCCAAAGATGGACTCCTTCAGGCCCATGTCTCCTCACAAATTTGCCAGACTGCAAGCCCAACTCCCAGAGACTTTATTCAATTCTCTCAACTTTTCCTAATGCTTCAGAACACTCACTTTCCTATAGTCATCAGACTATGTAAACATACCAGCAATGAATGACTCATCAAGCAACTAAAAACCTTAATGCAGGTCCAAGCTAAAGTTTTGAAAAACTGGAAAAAAGATTCCCTCAACCAAAAGTAGAGAATACTACATCAATTTACAGAATGTCACCAAGCAAGCAATCTGTAGGCACAATGCCAAAATACCTCAGATCTAAGTAAATCACACTCCTACACTCTCCCAGACAATTCTGGCATGAAGTAAATAACATCTTTGAAAGAGCTCCTTCAGAGGAACTTTTCTGTCAAGGACATACTACCAATCATTATAGCATTCTCACACAGTCTGACTTCCAGAAAGAATTCTCCAACCTCCCTTCCATATAAAATATTCCTTCCTCTCCTTCTCAAATAGATCCCAAACTTCCTGTATACCTTCCCCATTCAACTTAACTAAAATCACTGCTTAGTGAATTATTCCATTACCTGAACAGATCCCACTTGACTTTCCCGCTGGACCAGATATCTTCTGCCCTTTGCTTCTTTATCACTTTTGAGACTATACTGTCATCCCCCAAAGACATAGCTTTAATCTTAGCCTCACCACTAACACCATGCCCTCAATCTGCAGTTAACCTTCATCAGACCTTTTTATAAAGATCCAAAATTCTCCTCCACCAACTACTATCTGCCTATCTCCATACTCCCTACCATCAGCAAAATACTTCAGAAACAAATTTGTAACCCCATATCTGAAAAATATAATTTGCTGTCCGACAAACAGCATGACTTCTGAGGAGGTGGAAGTGCACTGACGGCACTCTGTATGCTAACCAATGACAGACTCACCAACATGGATAAAGGAAATCTTACCACTGCCATCTTCATTGACCTGACCCAAATGTCTGACATGATGGACTGCTCATTATTACTATTATTAAACGCTGGCATAAGCACCGAACCAGCACTGTGGTTCAAAGTCGTTCGATTCTTTCCTGTGGAGAGTGGATTCACCCTGTCACATGCTGCCTATACTCCTTCAGGTGTATCACAGGGACCAGTACTACTCCAACCTTTATTTTCATTTTTATAAACAAGTTACTTCTTGATCCACCCCATCGACAACTCTTCTTATATGCTGATGACATGGTTGTCTACATATCCAACCCAGCACAACAGATAATCCAAACACAACTGCAAGCTGACTTTCTGAAACTGAATCACTGGCTCACCTCTAAAAACTTCTCATACCTCTCAACTGTACAGATTTTGCAGAATGTCCAGATTTATGCCTCATATTTTAGCCCATTTTTCATAAAATTGTGGTTTTCTGGCAAATCAGTGGCAAATCATTAAAGACTGAAGTTAGAAAATAATGACAGGCATTTGAGTTTCAGACATCATACCCTTCAGAATATTAATGCTAATGCAAAACCTGCTATTTTATCAACTGTTGAAGTTTGTAAGAGCAATATTTAAAACTCTGTCCCACTTTTACTTATGGCTTTGTCCAGATTTCTTGTTCTAAGAAGTTGAGAGGTATACTTCTTCTTAACTTCCCCCACCCCACATAACCCCCAAACAACAAGGTTATACATTTTTGTACTTAGAAAAATGTTTTCCAAAGTTTCAGTCCCTCTCACCACCACTTCATTAAGATACCTGGATATCTGGCTCGACCAGTGTCTTAATTTTCAGAAGTATATTCAAAAAATAGATTTAAAATCAGTGACCTTTTTTGTAGGCTCAAGAAATATCTCATTTCATTTTGTCATCAGCTAGGTCAGCTATTGGGAAAGGTGCCCTTCTAGCAGAAGTTGAGTATGGCTTACCCTTTTTGCCAGCGCAGCTAACAAAAGTACATCAACACTATAAAACATTTTCTAATAAAATATGAAATTTCATCAGCAATTCCCCTTATCTTGAAAGTCACTGCCTTATTTTATCCAAGGCACATTCACTCTCAGTACAAGCCAGATCCAACCTACTTCTGGGATCCCAGCTCTTCAAGTTACCCTGCCAAGATGCCTTATCTCCACTTGCAATGAAAAATATTGCTAACACCCCAGCCTACAACCCCAGGAGTCAGGGTTCAGTAATACCTACCTTCCAAACCCCATCTACTACACTACATAACTTTTACTCTGTTTTTTCTTTACTTACTCCAAAACTGTAGCAATCCCTTCCTCACTATCTCACCTAGCAAACTAACTACACTAAGTTCAGGCCCCATCTCAAATAGTATCTGTTTGAGCAATACAAAAACAAACACCAGAATGTGAGGCATATCACTTAATAAATCCTGCTCTTCACTAGGTTAATTCCCTCACATGACACCCCATTTATGTCACTACTCTATCAGTTACCATTATAGGTTCATAGGTTCATAGGTAGGTACCAGGCTATTGGCCCAAGGGCCTACGTAAGACTAGCCAACAAGGTTCCCTGGCTTACGCCACCCAAGAAAGTTAATTTCCTGTGCTTCTGTCGACCAGAGCCACGGAAATGTTCCCCAGGGTGAATTTCCTATTTTCCATCCACTCATCAAGGTTTTTCTTGAAGAGTGCTAATGAGGAACTTTGCTTGACATAGATGGGTAGCGTGTTCCAGAGTATGGGAAGTCTCTGGAACAGGAATCTATCCCTCCAGCATGTCCTGTTTATTGTGGTGACAAGGTTTAGGTCTCTAGAGCATGTAGCTCAGATGGATTGGGATTTCATTAGGTGTAGCATGTCCAACAGCTCAGGATTTAACATAGCTTTATACGTTAGGCAGCGATCTCCTTGGAGTAGGCGATATGCTACAGAGTAAAGCTGGAGTTTTTTGAGACGGTCAGTGTAGGGCACCTGTTTGAGGCCAGTAATCCTCTTTGTGAGGTACTTCTGTGGCCTTTCCAGCTGCTGCAGATGTCTTATGAGGTACATTCCCAAAGGGGCGTTGTACTCTATAATGGGTCTAATGAGTGCCGAGGAGAGGGCAACAATGACCTCTTTTTTCCTGGATGAGAACCCTTTTGTGATGAGCTGTGCCACATAGAAGGATTTCCAGACTACTGTGGTGATGTGATTATCAAAGGAGAAACTACTGTTTACCTGGGTCCTAAGGTCTCTTATCACACATTCAGCATTAAGTAGACTGCCTTTTATGTGGTAGTTCATAGGTACAGAGTTTTTACCAATGGGGATAACAATGCACTTTTTGGCATTGAGCTTGAGGCCATGCCTCTGACACCAGGCATCTGTCTCAGTGAGGCCCTTCTGTAGGATGTCCACATCATTTGGGGACTTGACTATGGCTCCTAGTTTGGAGTCATCTGTGAACTTCGTTAGCTAGAGGCCTTCAGAGAAGTAGATACTAAACAGGAGAGGTCCCAGGACTGAACCCTGTGCTACTCCACTTGTCACTGGTTTGATGTCAGATATGGAATCTGCAACTTTTACAGTGTGGGTTTTGTCAGTGAGCCAGTTGGCAAGCCATCTTGTGATGTAGGGATTTATACCTAGTTTAGTGAGTTTAGCTATAATTCCAGAATGGGGGATGGTGTTGAAAGCCTTGGCGAGGTCAAGATAGGCTGTGTGAACCACCTTACCTTTGTCTATGGCTCTGGTGACTGCCTCAAATAAATCAATCAGGTTCAGAAGGCATGATCTGCCTTTCACAAACCAGAACTGGGTGGAGTCCAGAGTTTGGAGGTTACCAATGTCTTTGTTTATGAGTTCCATGATGATACATTCCATGGCCTTGCAGACCAGGCTCATCAGGCTAATAGGGTGATAGTTCCCAGGATCAGTGCTGGCTCCCCCTTTGTGGAGTGAGATAACTGTTGCTGTGCGCCATTCAGTGGGCACAAAGCCTGATATGAGACTATGACTGAACATGGTGCTTAGGTGGGGAGCCAGTTCGTTCTGAAGTTCATGTAAAATGCAGCCTAGGATGTTGTCCGGTCCCATGGATGCTGTGTTTTGGGGTTTAGAGAGTGCAGCTTTTACCTGAATAGATGTGATTATAGGGACTCTGCATTCTTCCTGTATAGTTATGGACCCTTTGGGGGGTGAGAGGGGGGTAAAGTTAGCACTGAACCTATCCGCCAAGATGTTGGCAATATCAGTTGGTTCTGTAATTTTCGGGCCGTTGCGCTGTAACTTTTATTTTATTTTACATTTGTTGACCGGGCTAGTCTGGCTGGATAACAAGTCCATTTTCAGCAGAGGCCCGAGGAGAAAAGCTCCACTATCTGCTAATACATTACATACAACTAGATCACTAAGAAATACAGCTTATAGGGAATATAACATTGCAAGAGAGATATTCAACAGTAAAAAAAAAACAATTTTCCTGAGGAAAGAAATGTACTGTTCATTAATTCCAACAAATTTTGCAGAAAAGTATATAATACTTAAAGTTCTAATAGTAGTAGAATCAGAAACAGGAGTTGGAGTAGAGAGGAAAGGAGCAGATCTGGGGGTTACCATTAAGATGCTTGACATAGCTATAGAATGCTTTGTCGTTACCCTTAGAATCAGTGGCGATTTTGTTTTCGTAGCTAGCTTTGGAGGATCTTATAAGGGATCTTAGCTTCTTACTGAGGCTGACCAGGGAGCTCCTCCACTCATGGGATTTTACTCTCTTTTGCAACAGTTTCTTCCTTCTGTTGTAGAGTTTGTTTATGGCAGGGGACCACCAGATTGGCTTCCTTTTTTTGGAGGATAGCATCTTGGTTCTGTTTAGGATAGCACTATCCATGCACTCATGTAAGTGCTTATAGAGTGCATTTGTGTAGGATTTAGCAGTCGTAACTGTATTGTCCATCTGCATGAATGTCATGAAGTTCACCACGTCTGTCTTAAGAAGCATGAAGCTGGCTTTGGAGAAATATTTTACCGTGGTTCCCCTAATGGTGAGTGGGGGCGGGATGCAGATATCTAGGGTGATTAGCTTATGGTTGGATCTGACCAGCGAGGAGTTGACTTCAGGTGTGGAACACCGGTCACTCATGTTGGTAATGACTATGTCTAGGATATTGTTGCCCCGGGTGGGGGTGTGGATAAGTTGATCCAGGGCATTGGAATTTATGAATTCCAGAAAGCGTTGAGTGAAGGAGTTGGTACATGAGTAGTTTTCCCAGTTAATGGTGGGGTAGTTGAAATCGCCCATTATTAGGGTGTTTGGTTGAACCCTAATATTTTCCAGTATATTAAGAAAAGAGGAGTGGGAATACTGGGGCATGGTGGGGGATCTGTAGCAAACTACAATTTGGATTTTCGTTTTGCCCAGTGTTAGTTGCACTTGGAGAACTTTGGATGCATTATGCTGCGCAACTAGCCTGTAGGTGTGGATATCCTTAATGAATATAGACACCCGTCCACCTTTGGTGTTCTGGTCCAGGTTTGATAGCCAAAAAGTGTGGTATGAGTTATAGCCTGGTAATGCAGGGGTGCTTTCTAGATCCTTGAACCAGGTCTCAGTCACTGCACAGATATCGATGTTCTCCATTTTAAGTAGTGCCTCGAGTGAGTGCATTTTGAGATTTAGACTTCTAGCATTGAGTAGCATTACCCACAGTTTTTGCTTGCCTGTTCCTGTTACGGTGGTGAATTTGTCATTTGAACCTTGCCTAAAAATGGCACTATGGGGGCGGCAAGACCCTTAGCCAGTATCCATAATCCCTGGAGTGACAGGTGCAGGCCATCTCTGGCAAAGCACTGTGGTCTGTCGACCATGTCGTCCCAGGCATACAGACACTGGATCCCTTTAGAATGACACCAGAAGCTTAGCCAATTGTTGAAGTCAATCATTTTGTCCTTGTACTGCGTTATCATTATGGGTGATGGCAGGATGCTACTCAGGGCTAGGGTCATACCTGCCTGGGCTACAAGATCAGAGTGCTCTTCCATGTCTCTTTTCATGTAGTCCAGGGAGGTACGTCTCAGGTCGCTCACACCAACATGGACAATGACAGAGTCATATTTGCACTTGTTGTGGAGTGACCTGAGTGCTTGTGTTATGTGGCAGATCCTGGCACCCGACAGGCAGCGGACATTAACCTTGTCCTTGTTTAGCCTGGTGAGTGGGACATCAGTGTGCCTGACTATAGAGTCAACTATGACTAGTGTGTTGCGTTTGCTACCAGTGACTATGCGTATAGCTTCTCTTTCTTCTTGCTAATTGTTATCTTACAACATTGACCATTCTCACTGCTCCTGACTCCTTCGACTATAGGTCTTTATCATTATTTATCTCTTGCTTTGTCCTCTAAACACCTGTTGTATGTCTCACAACTTCCAAGGCAAATCCTGCTTCTCACACTTTCCTTGCAACTCGTCTGAGTTCATTGTTCCTGTTGTAAAATGTACACCACAGCATGATATAAAGTTTGTACATAGTACCTCTCTTTTTAGGACCAGTTTGTATTACCTTTGTGTTCCAGTATTGGTTGTATCTGTTACATTTTTTGCCACTGTTTTGAATGTAACCTGAAAGATGGCCATGCTGTGATCAGTACTTTACCCTAGTAACTATAATGCAAATAAAATAAACAAATAATCAGGAATCCAACAACACATTAATCAGATTCTAAGGCTGTTAAGAGGCAGTGGATCTTGTTCCTATGGGTTAGCCTCCATTAGGGCAGGTATTTCCCTTTCTACTTCTTTCTCTCTCCTCCTTGTCTCCATCTAATACTCTCCACATTTGACCCTACCTTCTTGTTATGGTGTACCCTCACTCCTTTTTCTTCTTGAAGATTGTGGTGAAATATTCATCAATGCCTCAGCTTTTTTTTCACTCTCCTGAAGGATGTTGAAATACCCTCCCCATCCCTGTTCATCCTAACTAGGTCTGACAGTCCTTCCTTCCTTTCTAATATGTACCTAAAAGGTCTTTGTTTTCTTTTTTTCTTTTTTTTTTTTATTCAATTTGCCACCTTCCTTTTGACTTACATCTTTAAAACCATTGCCTCTCTCTTTTTGTCCTTCTGTATGTTCCCTAATACTCCAACAAGAGATTTCTCCCAAGACTCAGTACTTGGAGCAATGATGCATTCTTTTTTTTTTCAATGATCTCCCAACATCTCTACTAATTTACGAACTCTAAAGATGACACTGTATTCAAACAATCTTTTTTTCTATAGAGTGCCACAAACAGTTTAGTTCCTCAAGTTTACACAGCAGAATCAAATTTCCTATTCTTTGGGATTTCCCAAACTCTCAACTGCCCTACCCTTGAGCTTAGTGATCCTTGAAGTGACCCTGTCATTAAAATTAATCTTTAGGCTTGGTATTAATCTTTTAGGCTTGATCTCAGTCCCAAGATAACTGTTGCCATACATACCTCTCAACTGTACAGATTTTTGCAGAATGTTCAGATTTTTGCCTCATATTTTTAGTCTGCTCCTCAGAAAAACTGTATTTTTTGACAAATCACTGGGATGGTCTAAGGATTAAAGCCAATAAATAATGACATGCATTTGAGTTTTAAACTTCATATCCTTCAGAAAATGCATGCTAACACAAATGCTATTACTCTAGCAACTTTCTAAGTTTATAAGAGCAATATTTAAAATGTGTCCCTGTTTTTGGCCCTTTGTCCCCCATTATATCAGGCTTTGTCCATATATCTTGCGCTAAGAGGTTGAGAGGTATGGTTGCCAATGTTACAGCCCAATCAAAACAAGTTCCTAAAGCTAAAAGCCTCCTTGCTCCAGAAAATGATTATAAATACAAATATTGTACTACTTCCTTTGCTGAAATATGTCCTCCTCCTTGTCTCTCCCAATAATTCTTAGAGTAGTTTAACTTTACAAAAATACTATTAAAATCTGATGCTTTGCCACTTTAGATGACCCCTATACCTAGCACTGCAAGCTAATATCATGTACTAGCACATTCCCTGTTAATTTTTTTTCTATGCATAGAAATCTACAAGCTCTTCTTCAGCAACTTTAATCACCCTTTAGTCCTTAAATTACAAGTCCTAACTTCCTCTTATTTCAATCTCAAACAACTACGATCATATCCTATATCGACACCTCCCCTAACATTCTCAGAATGTACATTCACCAAACTAACTCCAGCAGTCTGAAGTCCCTACCTCCCACAACCAAACCTTTATTCTCCTGTCTTATTGTTCAGATCTTCTGTCTTTGGCAAGTCATTGACTCTATTAAATGCAATTGTTTGCCTTAGTTAAGGGCTGAAACTATCCTCATAGTCAACAGAGTTAAAGCACTCATGCCTCGCTTTCACCTCTCACGCTTGCTGTCTGCGTCTCACCTCCACTCATTTTTTCTAGCTTCTCTTTCTCTTTCTACAAAATGCCTTAATTAGTTAAACTACTTTTCATAACATGATTCTTTTTATCCAGTTGAAAACGATAAACCAAAATGAAAAATGCAGGCAACCTTAAGACCGACAAGCAGGCTAGAGGCAGGAAAGCACAAACGAAATCTCCTTTAACGCAATATTTATTTTACAAAAGTAGAACGTTTTCGCCGTAACCAATGTCACAGCTTCATCAGAAGGAAACAGTTAACTTATGCAAATACAAAATATTTATAGTAAATAAACAGGAAGTATCAAACCACAATTTCCTGTACTCCATAATTAATTAACCAAATTAAAAACCTAAATACAATGATAATAACAAATAAAATAAATAAAAACCTTACAATAACTTTTATAATGATTGTAAAATCAGCACCTAATGTGTTGAATAAGTAAAACATATTCAAATAGTGCAAAATAGTTACCTCAAGTAACTCTTCAATTTTAAAATACAAGATATATTACAATTTTCATTCAGACCAGGTGGTCTGAATGCATCAAGACTCAATTGCCAAGCTAATTCTACATTTTCTAGCAGAATTGAAAATGGGCCTCCTCTAATAGATGGCACTACCTGGTCAATGCCCATAAAGCTAAAACTATGGCCAGGGTTAATATTCACATGTTTAGCTAAGGCATTTTCCAACAGAGGTTTTTTTATGGCATAAATGTGTTGGTACACCCTTTCCTTTAATTTACGACTGGTCATTCCAATGTAAAAACATGGGCAGCAATTACACTGGGCAAGATATACAACTGATTTGGAATCACAAGAAATCTTATAATGGATAGGGTGCTTAACATTCCTGATCTTGAAAAAACTGCCTGGTGTGATAAACTTACACATGTTACAAAAGCCACATTTAAAGGACCCTTAGATCTCGAACAATCTGACATGTTAGAATTCATCTGTAATAATTCCTTAAGGTTCCTTCCTCTTTTATAAATGGCAATAGGGCGTATTCCCAGTTTATCAATCAGGTTGGGAGAGTTGATTACCAGAGGCCAGTTCTTTAACACAGAAGCCCATATATCAGGGAATATAAAGTATATTGCGTAATAAAACTCAAAGAGAAATTTTTCATTGGTCCCAGTGTGCTTCCCATATCATCCTGGATGGCACATTCATTAATTACAGGTGTCAACACAGTGTTTTCTTGATCCAGTAATGGTCTGTAGATGCCTCTTAGTCGTTTTATATCGACTTCTAGTATGAGATTATTAACCAATGTGTCTGGGTATCCTCGATTCAAAAATAAATCTTTTAGAAACTGGCATTCATTTCTGAAATCATCCAGTGTGGTGCACATCCTTCCTGCACGTACTAGCTGCCCCTTAACAATAGACTTTTTTTGTTTAGGTGGATGATAACTACTGTAGTGCAGGAAGGAATTGCAATAAGTTGGCTTTCTGTAAATCTTAGAGCGATAAATGCCTTTATCAACATCTTTCACTAATTTAACATCCAAATAATTGGCTTCCAAGCTAGAAAAATTGAATGTAAACTTTAAACATTCTGTAGTGGAATTTAAACATTCAACAAACAAGCCTGCCTCTTCTTCATCACCATTAAACAAAATAAAAATGTCATCCAAGAATCTGGTGTAGTATCTAACATTCTTCACCAAATTCTGGTTGGACATTAAGAAATGCTTTTCCCAGAAAGCCACAAATAAATTGGCTAGGCTCGCCCCACATGGGGAGCCCATAGCAACCCCACACTTTTGTAAATAAAACTGTTGGTCAAAAAGAAAAAAATTACAAGAAAGAACTATACCCAAAAGTTCAGTAGCAACTTCAATATCAGTATGGGGTGCTCCTAGCTCTTTGAGAAGAAGTTCAATCCACTCAACAGCCTCATTATGAGGGATGGATGTGTATAAATCGATAACATCAATTGTCAAAAAATTCAAATTACCATCAAATTTTATACTATTAATGTCATTCAAAAAGGACCATGAATCCTTGCAAATAGTAGGGATCTTCTTAACATATTTAGACAAAATGTTGTCTATAAGTTTAGAGCATGGATACGTCATGGATGACCTACCATCAATTAAAGCTCGCATAGGGGGATTATTTTGATTTTTGTGAATTTTTGGCAACCCGAACATGACAGGTGATTTAGGAGATACAATGTCAATATAATTGTATGTATCTAAATCGATCTTACCTGCTAGGAACATGTCGCGAAAATAACCCCGAATGCGCCCTTGAGTTGTATTAACCTCATTAATGGAGGAAATCTCATAAGTTGGTGAATCAAGAACATATAACATTCTTTGTTTATATTGGTAGTCATCAAACACAACCAATCCACCACCTTTATCAGGTTTTAAGAATCTGATGGGAAGAGATTTTAGAGTATTTAACCATTGCCGTTGTTGTGAAGAAATATTCAAAATGTCATTATTTCTATTCTGCATGGCAAAAATGTGTCTTATATCAATCTCACACATTTGTTCAAAGAGAAGTAAATTAGATTGAAGGGGTGGATTGTACACACTGGGAAGTCTAAGCTTATTACCAATATTGGAAGGTTCATTATTAAATAGTAACCTTAAATTAAGCTTCCTAGTGAAACACTTTAAATCCATAAGAACTTTAGCTACACTACCATATGAACTAGGCACGAACGTAAAACCAAGTGCTAACAGTTCAATTAGGTCAGAATCAAATTCCAATGAGGAAAAATTATAGATTGTAAAGTCCTTTTTGTTATTAGTGTATAATCTAGGCAAAAGAATAGGGGCACTAGAAGTGGAACTAAGAACTGAATCTGGTATTAGTTCCTCCGGTTCGAGTTGGAGCCTTTCTTCTGCCTTTGCTGTCCTAAAAAAACATTAGCCTTAGGGACAGTACCCGAACCTTGCACTGGTTGACTGCCATTCCCATTAGTTCCCTTATTGTTATAATTGGAACCTTTGTAGGAATTTTTTATCCTATTACTTCTTCTCACCTCTTGAAATGATTGAGAACCCTGTTGTTCTATGTTTTCAGATCCAGGGACAAGATCATCTGACAACAATGTGGAAGGTTCATTAATATTTAAGAGAGAACCTACAAGCGCATCATGTTGTAAATTAGGGTAAGCCTTGTTCATCTGATATGCTGCTCTGTCCCTGACTAATTTCTTGTTTTTATTAATCTTTAACTTAACAAGAAAGGTGTCTATGCTCACAAAAATGCGGTCATAGTCGTATTTAAATTGTGAGAACAAAAGATTAGATTTAACTTCTTCATCAATCATATTAATTTCAGTGATAAGTGAAGCAATCTTAAAATCATAGTGTTTAACAATGACATGCAACAGTTGTAAACCTTGTTCTTGAAACAAATTCTTAAGTTCCAATAAATAATTATTGTCCAACAACAGTCCAGAAGGCTTAAAATTGTTCCTTAAGCCTTTAGGAATCAGGCCCTCCTGAATGCATTGCCTAAAGTATGCAGCTTCTAATTGCAATTTTTTTAAAACAAGAAGCTTCGAGTCAAATACCTTTAGGCGTTCATTCATAGTCATGGAATCAGTAGGAGACCTCTGTTCATCTTGGGCATTAAGTCTATCCGTTTCTGATGTAAAAAAGGTAAATGGATTTTCTTTGTTAATCCACGCTTCTAGTGGTAAGCGCTCCACTGCTATAGGAACGTCATGCGCTCTCGAATGGATAGAAGAAGCGGGCTGGCGTTCATGATTGTTAGCTGCTGTTACAGCTAAGGCATAGTTAGCATTAGTTGCAGTAGCTCTTATTTGAGAAGAAAAAACCGCAGGCATACCTCCATTTGTTCCCGTTGTATTGGTGGTAGGAACCGCAGTCACACTAGTCTGGTTAACATTACCCGACGGTAGTACCAAAGGAGGTTGAGCTGCTGGAATAGAAAAACCGCTTCCATCCGAAGCGGAAGTCCCATTACGTTGTGTCACGCTATCAGTGGACCCTGCTCGTGTAGATGGAGGATGCTGTTCCAAAACATCAATGCGAGCGTGTAAACCTTCAGTCTTTTGAGAGATTGAAGCTAGTAAGGAAAGTAAATCCACGTCTTCATTGCTTCTTTGCTGGTTAACTGTCCCAAAAAGGTTCGGACTAGCCGGACTGACAGGAGTACCTGCTTCCATGAGCACAAAAACAAACCAGTTGAAAACGATAAACCAAAATGAAAAATGCAGGCAACCTTAAGACCGACAAGCAGGCTAGAGGCAGGAAAGCACAAACGAAATCTCCTTTAACGCAATATTTATTTTACAAAAGTAGAACGTTTTCGCCGTAACCAATGTCACAGCTTCATCAGAAGGAAACAGTTAACTTATGCAAACACAAAATATTTATAGTAAATAAACAGGAAGTATCAAACCACAATTTCCTGTACTCCATAATTAATTAACCAAATTAAAAACCTAAATACAATGATAATAACAAATAAAATAAATAAAAACCTTACAATAATTTTGAATATTTCTTCACAAAAACGGCAATGGTTAAATACTCTAAAATCTCTTCCCATCAGATTCTTAAAACCTGATAAAGGTGGTGGATTGGTTGTGTTTGATGACTACCAATATAAACAAAGAATGTTATATGTTCTTGATTCACCAACTTATGAGATTTCCTCCATTAATGAGGTTAATACAACTCAAGGGCGCATTCGGGGTTATTTTCGCGACATGTTCCTAGCAGGTAAGATCGATTTAGATACATACAATTATATTGACATTGTATCTCCTAAATCACCTGTCATGTTCGGGTTGCCAAAAATTCACAAAAATCAAAATAATCCCCCTATGCGAGCTTTAATTGATGGTAGGTCATCCATGACGTATCCATGCTCTAAACTTATAGACAACATTTTGTCTAAATATGTTAAGAAGATCCCTACTATTTGCAAGGATTCATGGTCCTTTTTGAATGACATTAATAGTATAAAATTTGATGGTAATTTGAATTTTTTGACAATTGATGTTATCGATTTATACACATCCATCCCTCACAATGAGGCTGTTGAGTGGATTGAACTTCTTCTCAAAGAGCTAGGAGCACCCCATACTGATATTGAAGTTGCTACTGAACTTTTGGGTATAGTTCTTTCTTGTAATTTTTTTCTTTTTGACCAACAGTTTTATTTACAAAAGTGTGGGGTTGCTATGGGCTCCCCATGTGGCTTAGCCTATCCAATTTATTTGTGGCTTTCTGGGAAAAGCATTTCTTAATGTCCAACCAGAATTTGGTGAAGAATGTTAGATACTACACCAGATTCTTGGATGACATTTTTATTTTGTTTAATGGTGATGAAGAAGAGGCAGGCTTGTTTGTTGAATGTTTAAATTCCACTACAGAATGTTTAAAGTTTACATTCAATTTTTCTAGCTTGGAAGCCAATTATTTGGATGTTAAATTAGTGAAAGATGTTGATAAAGGCATTTATCGCCTAAGATTTACAGAAAGCCAACTTATTGCAATTCCTTCCTGCACTACAGTAGTTATCATCCACCTAAACAAAAAAAGTCTATTGTTAAGGGGCAGCTAGTACGTGCAGGAAGGATGTGCACCACACTGGATGATTTCAGAAATGAATGCCAGTTTCTAAAAGATTTATTTTTGAATCGAGGATACCCAGACACATTGGTTAATAATCTCATACTAGAAGTCGATATAAAACGACTAAGAGGCATCTACAGACCATTACTGGATCAAGAAAACACTGTGTTGACACCTGTAATTAATGAATGTGCCATCCAGGATGATATGGGAAGCACACTGGGACCAATGAAAAATTTCTCTTTGAGTTTTATTACGCAATATACTTTATATTCCCCTGATATATGGGCTTCTGTGTTAAAGAACTGGCCTCTGGTAATCAACTCTCCCAACCTGATTGATAAACTGGGAATACGCCCTATTGCCATTTATAAAAGAGGAAGGAACCTTAAGGAATTATTACAGATGAATTCTAACATGTCAGATTGTTCGAGATCTAAGGGGTCCTTTAAATGTGGCTTTTGTAACATGTGTAAGTTTATCACACCAGGCAGTTTTTTCAAGATCAGGAATGTTAAGCACCCTATCCATTATAAGATTTCTTGTGATTCCAAATCAGTTGTATATCTTGCCCAGTGTAATTGCTGCCCATGTTTTTACATTGGAATGACCAGTCGTAAATTAAAGGAAAGGGTGTACCAACACATTTATGCCATAAAAAAACCTCTGTTGGAAAATGCCTTAGCTAAACATGTGAATATTAACCCTGGCCATAGTTTTAGCTTTATGGGCATTGACCAGGTAGTGCCATCTATTAGAGGAGGCCCATTTTCAATTCTGCTAGAAAATGTAGAATTAGCTTGGCAATTGAGTCTTGATGCATTCAGACCACCTGGTCTGAATGAAAATTGTAATATATCTTGTATTTTAAAATTGAAGAGTTACTTGAGGTAACTATTTTGCACTATTTGAATATGTTTTACTTATTCAACACATTAGGTGCTGATTTTACAATCATTATAAAAGTTATTGTAAGGTTTTTATTTATTTTATTTGTTATTATCATTGTATTTAGGTTTTTAATTTGGTTAATTAATTATGGAGTACAGGAAATTGTGGTTTGATACTTCCTGTTTATTTACTATAAATATTTTGTGTTTGCATAAGTTAACTGTTTCCTTCTGATGAAGCTGTGACATTGGTTACGGCGAAAACGTTCTACTTTTGTAAAATAAATATTGCGTTAAAGGAGATTTCGTTTGTGCTTTCCTGCCTCTAGCCTGCTTGTCAGTCTTAAGGTTGCCTGCATTTTTCATTATGATTCTTTTTATAGTTTATAAAAAACTAGGCATCCCTCTTCTAAATTTTGCAATATCCATGAACTTATAGTGCTGTTACTAAGATCTCAGCTATTTCCTCATCAAACTCTCAGATGAATGCAATGCCATACTCTTAGTGTTATATACATTTCATCTCTAGAGTTAAACGCTATACCACATTCTCATACCTATATCTCTTTGTTGTCATATTCAACATACATTTCCAGCATTTATGTTAAATGCATGTATTATATTAACTGCCTTTAACTATAGCTCAGTTAAGTATGCCTCTGTGTATATCCTGTATCTGAACATATATTCTGTAACAACATATATTTTAAAATACAGAACTATAGTAGTTTGCTGTTTTTGCTGTCTAACACAAATTCTTCTGTATTGATGTACGCAGTGCAAATTATTTCTTTCCTGTTTTCTGCCGCTTGCCTGAGTCATGCCTGAAAAGGATTTTCAGACCAGTCTACTTACCCATTAATCAGTGTAAATGAATTTAATGCCTCACTTAGCCCAGCATCCCTTTCTTCCCACATCTTGAACATCCTATATTTCGCTGTAACCACTAATCTCCTATTCTTATGCAGTTAAATGGACCTTCTCCTCTTTTTCATAGGTTCATATATTTGTACTTAGCAATCAGTCTATTAGATGATTAGAAGACCAGCCATTATAATTCCCACTAGGACCTGAGGAGACATCTAGGTATAAATATACAGATTTCCATCCTCTCTTTAAGGCTGACATAGAGTCAGAGGTTATTCCACAGATACAAGATCAGGGGATATTCCTCCCACCAGCATGATCTGTGATGATCTTAATGTAGATTTGGGTCATTGAGTAGGTACCAGGGGTATTGATGTTTTTTTAGAAAATGTAGGAGTTCAAGCAGGATTGGGTCTTTCACAATATTGTATATCGAGGAAAGATCACCATGTAGGAATCTATGAGACAGAGTAAAGTGACAGGGCTTGTAGACACTTTGCATAACCTCAGAAGTTCATAGTTGAATTTGTTTGTTCAGGAATTGTAATGTTATCTCATGCTGTGAACAAGCAAAAATCAGACCCATAGAAGTTAGTGTTTTTGGTTTTGGACACAGCATTTAGGACCTGTTCAGGGGTAATTGTATGAGAAATTAAAAGAAGAAGCTGATTTCTAGGCAGAGGAGAAACAGGAAGGGGAGAGCAGATGGACTTTTATGCTCTTGGAGTCAGGTTGTGTCTTTTAACTAGTTATTGAAACAGACTTGACACACTTTCTTGTTATCACAACATTCTTTGTGGTATCAGTTACAACTCCTCCATCACATTTGGTGGCAGTGGTTACAGTGGTCCTTTGCATTTTGTGGTA